>NW_015112946.1:231733-306578 GCF_001443285.1 Poecilia latipinna | reverse complement strand
AATAATCTTCAGTGTGAGATCAAATACACAAATAAAACCAGATTTTTTTTTATGCTTTTCACATTAACCAGCTGCAGTGGCTGTGGAAATGTTGCGCCTTGACATAAAACACCAAGTTATCGCACAGCACCATGTAATCTCAATGCCCTGCTTTAAATTATTGATTATCAACGGGCAACAGCTATGACCGAAAACTGATACCAACCAAATTCACTTGCATTACACAGGAGAAGGCTCGGTGATCAAAATACAAGGTTTCAAATAAGGGTATCTGATATGTGACACCGGACACATGCCGTCTATGTTATGGTAACAAGTGGCAAACACACCAGCAGCCCAGAGAAAAACACACCGATTCTTCAAAACAGAATACAGGCTTGATTTAGCTAGAGTATTTGTACATGTAAAAAAAAATAAAATAAAATAATAATTCATATGCAGAAACGTGTAAAATGTTACAATAAAAAAGCCATATTTACATAAATCTAGCTGTCATCCAGCTTTCCTAGGACATAGCATACGATCAGCAGTGGATAAAACTTTTCTAACCAGAGCCATTCTGTTTATAAAACCATTATTAACCTTCTCATCCCCTTGCTGTATTTTGTTTCTTCTTATCTTCACTCAGTGGCTTACTTCAAGGTGTCCTGGAGTGAAATCCTATTCAGGAAAGGAGCTGCGGCAGATGAGTCTGACACTGCTGCTGAATTATTGATTGATCTATTACATCACATACATTTAACAACCCAGAGGATCCACAGCTACACACACAGGTCGACAGACCCAAAAAAACCTCCACATCCGCACAGCCTAATTTTACAGCAAATCTTTCTATGCTTCAACTTTTCACCTTCTATTTTCCTGCAGAGCTCTGAGCAACTGTTCTTTGCTTTCATCTTTGCAAGAGTCCTGCAGAAAAGCTGCAAACTGCTGAAAGGAGGGAGTATGAGGCAGTGTAGTGGCCCTGTTCAATAATTACAGCAAATATAAGATCGATGGAGGTCAAATCATCTCGAATTTCAAGGCACTTGGTAATCTGGTTTGAAGATGCGTATCGGTGGAGCAAGCTAAATTTGATTTCAAACACAGCAAATGTGCGACGAACTGGGTGAGTGAAACCCAGAGCAGCGAGGAAGGGAAACCTGAAAATGGAAGACGGCAGGAACATTATCTAATAGAAGAACCGAGACGAGTATTAAAGGGATAAAAAGTCAAACATATAGGAACATTTTGCATGTGAATAATGATTTTTTTCTATTCTTCCCATCATCCCTTGCTCTGTGATCTCCTCCCCTCTCCATTACCCCTCCCTTCATACCCACAATGCTCTTGTCCTCGATACATAATGCAGAATATCTCATTCTTCCCCCTGCTGAGGCATTGTACATCCTGTAGCATAACTCAGTGTGTGTTTGAAACTGGGCTGAGCCTCTCTGCAGGCTCTCTGTGGTTAGAGTACAATAACATTAATCAACCATTACAGTGGCTCACAAAGCCCTGGATAGCTCATCTTGCTTTTATTTCCAACAATACACGATCAAATGAAGCAGGTGACACCCAGGGATACTGACCAATATGTCTAAAGATAACACATATGGAGCGAAGCAGACTCGTCTAATATAAACACACACTAAAATACATCATCCAACTACAGTTTATACTGACCAGTGATGCGCGCCGAAGTCTGCGGCTCATGGGTTTGTCAAAAGGCGGGCTGTTCATGGCAAACTTCTCCAAGTAGCCCTCTGGCAGTCGGATATCAGCAGGGAGAGACAACCGCTTGTTTATGTCCTGAGAAAGAAAATAAGAAAGGAATGCTAGATGCGTGCATTTAGATTGAAAAGGTTAACTTAGATTTTTAATTTTACATGAATTCAACTCTACTTTGAGGCATCATTAAAGCGTTTGCCATCCAAACAGCAAGAAATCACAGGATCTGATGTAGCCCAGAGCAGCATTGATTACCTGTAAATGACTCTGGCTGGTTAACAGTCCTGCCTCTGGACGACTGACAGAAAATATTTAGTGTATTATGTAACCATATTAAGACAAAGGAGATGATGCACACTTGTGCTTTTCAAATCCATCAAGTTTTTTTTTTTTTTAACAAAAACCCAGAAGACAATTTCTAATTGCAAACTTTAGATCAGAAATCTGTCCTGCTACTTTTAGATGTGTGTCTGTCTGAACATACCTTAATTAAAATATTAGCTTATTAGCAGGTCTCTGTACAACTTGACTAGATGTGCTGTTCAACAATTTGATTTAGGTGTATTGGACCAGAAAAAAAAATCTAAAAGTTACAGTACTGCACATCTCAAGTGATGGAGTTTCAAATACTGGGTATCTTCTAAAAGTAAAAAAAAAAAAAACATAAAAAAAGGGCTGAAGAAAGCCTACAATTCAGAACAATAAATAAAATTGTGATAAAACACTGATCAGACCTTTATTGGCCAATCATGATTTTCAGTTTTCTTTTAGTATAACCTGCAGATTACACTTTTGGACTATTCAGATATTTTTCTTTTCCCACAAGGGATATAAAGTATGAAAGAAGAAAAAAATGCTGCAGGTGATGAGTTAATACTTGCAACCCAACAGAGAGTTAAAAAATTACAATATCTGATCTTGAGTAACCTCAAAAAAGTGCATTAAAGCTGAGATGCATTTATAAACCAATAATAGTACCAGTTATCAGTTTTTAAGTTTCCTTTCTTTATTCCTTTATGCCTATCAAGAAAAAGTTTAACAATTTTGATCTCAGATCGATAATTTGTTTTGTTGTTGTTTAACAAATAGTAATCACTGCAGCACCTAACAACTTGAATATTTTAGCTAAAGGTAAATTATATTGTTGTATATTGTAATTAAATTTAGATGATAACATTTTTTAACCTAGTCTTTAGTTACAAAGCAGGTCACCATAGAAATGCTTTTGAATAGTTCTTGCATGCTGCTTACTCTAAAACGACTGAAACAACTTGTCATTCCCTACAATAAATTGCCTGTTATGTGTTATCCATGTAAAACATATTCACCAGTGCCAGTCACAATTTGTTTCCATGGCACCTGCAGCTGATTGGCCAAGCCCCAACACCCCCACAGTGTGACTTCTTGATGTGAGCGTTCAAAATAATCTGTGTAAATTTACATGAGAACATTGGCTTCAGGCTACATGAGGGTTTGTGTATCTTTTGGGATAAAATATTAATAATAATAGATGAATTTCAGTGCTGGTAGAAGTTTTATCTGAGCTGAAGTTGCATCAACCAGATTAACAGCAGGCATCTCAACAACACAGACGCATAACAAACATGTAATGGCGTGTCTGATGCTTTAGCAAATGGTTAATAATTTCAAGCAAAAAAAACAAGAAAAAAGAGATGGTAAATATGCTTTTGAACTTCAACAAACATTTGAATGAAAAACAGGAATAGAAAGATATTGCAATGTCTTTAATAATAAGAGAAGCCTTCATTCATGTGCCCTGTTTGAGGGGCAAAAATGGTATGAGTCACAAGTTCACAAAGGCACTGGGACGCATACACACTCACTCACTACTACAGATTCAATAAATCCCCCCACACCCACACACACAAATACACACGTGCATTCCCCATACTCACAATGCAGATCAGCTCTAGTAGCTCCCTCATTGTCCTCACATGTGTTTTTCAATGCACTTACACACACATGCGCTTTCAACAATGTATATATCTGTGACCTGATACATGACTGCACACACAGTGAGGGAGAGCGAGGGAGAGAGAGAGAAAGAGAGAGAGAGTGGGCTGGCACTGTGGTGGTGTGCCATCCACATGCTCAAAAAGAAGGAGGAGGGGAAGGAGGAGCAGAGGAATGGACAGATTCCTGAGGGGGAAAAGGCAAATGGGGGGAAGGGGTGAATAAAGGAGGGGTGATGAATATGGAGAGAAAGCACTGCTTTTATCGTTCTTTGCCCTTCATTTCTCCATCAGGGTACTTTAGCATCCTCAGATGCATAACCATACCTCTGCCTGTCTTCCTTATAGCAAGAAATATTTCACCCCAGCATGTTTTGCTCCCACACTATTCCCCCCCTCTCCATCGTCTTCCTGCCTCTCCACGTGGTAAACATGCTCTAAATTAGTCCTTTCCACTGCTCACATCAGTCAGAAACTGGGCACCCAGAGGCATTTCCAGTAATACTGCTGTGCTCATCAGTCTGCAGCTCCTTCGTAAAGATGCAGACTGACTGAGGCTTGAGGGAAGTGTTACATTCAAAACAAGGTTCTGAACAGAAACCTTAGCTGAGTGCAGTTAGCACAGGTACAGTTACATACATGCAATGATAAATGGAAAACCTGTTTCCGAGATGTGTCTTTGCTCGGAGTGCACACCAACAGTGGACAGAAAAGTTGTAAATTATGCTGGTTTCGTTTTCATAATTTAATGAAACCAATTAATAAGTCATTTTGTCAACGCCATTGGCATCTGTGAGATACACACAAGGTGCCTTGTGAGATTTGCTCCTCCTGCAGCAGCTGCAACGGTGTTAAATGTCAACAGCGAATGCTGCAAATACTCTGCAGTTTACTGGTGATAAAACCAACAGGCTTCTCTGATAATTCAGCTGTAAGAGTGTGGTGTAAAGACTTAAGACCCTACACCACTTAAATTGGCTGGAGAAATTAATCTGAGGACTTTTACTGGTGACAGAAGCCTAAAAAATCTGGAAAGCTAATGGTACAAACTTGTACTAACAACAACACTTTTCGATGCTGAAGTTTTTATTGAAGGCAGAAGGCTCAGTTTGTTAATTTCTGTAAAACGTGATGTGGGTAACAACTAAAAGAATAAGCATCGGACAGTAATATTAGACAATACTTATTAGTCTAAATAGTAAATTAATAACTTGCTCAAAATGTAATCACATTTTTGAGCCAATATTGTAATAACAAATTATCAATATTGTAATAAGTTATGAAGTAGTGGGTGTAACATAAAAATAATCTTTAAAAATTGTAAAGTGGAGTTTTAGGTTATTATACACAATTAGGACTGCATGTTTTACATATAGTGGTTTTCTAAGTTCTTGTTTTACAAATACAGTGATCTGCCGTCTCCAGGAAAAACACAAAAAGGTTGCTGCTTACAGTTACTGATTCTAACCACTTTAATCCCAACATACTAATCCTACATTTATGTCAGATAAAGACTATTCAAAATGTCAACTTTGTCACACATTTGTCTTTGTTTTAAAAATAGAAAAAAAACAGTTTTACCCTGTCTGGTTTTCAACACAGTGTGATGTTGTCTCTGCTCTAATTATGTCAATGATTAACGACTACTCATAGCAAAGAGATATTAAAAACATTATAAGAGTTGGATAAAAAAAGAAATTATTGGCCGAATAGAGCTTTAAAAAAACCTAAGATAAGAAGTAATCTACAAAACTCTGATCCGACTATTTTTCCTCTCTTTTCATTCTTACTTATTAGCTCATCACTTCCTTTTGATCACTGTTTTATAAAAAAAAAAAAAAAAAAAAGCTGTTGACACTAAAACTGCTGGGTTAGGTTTAAGGACCAAACCTACCAGAAATTTCTGCCACCTAAATAAGACCACTCTGGATCCCAATATAACAGTACCAAACCCAGTACTGTTTAGATTTATAAGTGTGCCCAATCTGTCAAGATAGCTCTACAATCTGATACCCCTTAAAGTTCTGGTACAGAGTGAAATGGATGGTGGTGGAGAGAAGATCTCACCACAGCTTCTGGTGTCAAATCTCAAATGATTAATATTTCCAGGTGTTCTCTCCTCAGAGGAGTCTGTCAGGTATAAAAGCCTTAGTGTATTTGTGCCTCTGAGCTTCATGCACCTCATTAGATATGCGCCGATGATGATTGTTCCTCATGCGAACCCTCACTGGACTCTGAACCTCGTCAGAGGATGTCCCAGACGCTTGATCACTTTCACCATCTGAACCCATCTTCACATTTTCATGGACGATACCTGCAACACACACAAACACAGGCAAAGTCACTCTTTGGTTCAGGAACAAACAAAACACACTTGAAATAGATTTTGTAAACTTATACAGACTTATTTATTGATTTGCTAATTAAAACAAGCCATTGTCCTATATAGTTGTAATGATCCAGTGTCTTACAAAATTATTCCTTTCTAATGCTTTGTGTTTTTCACATTACAAATGCAAACTTTAATGTACTTTATTGGGATTTTATGTAACACTAAGTGACATATTATTTGTCAATGTCCCCCCTGGGGATTAATAAAGTATCCATTCATCCATTCATTAAGTCATTGTGATGACATACAGGGTATTCAAATCTAAATCAAACAGATGCAACACTTTGCACATTTTTATTTTGAAAATCATTTTTTTTTTTCCTTGGTCAATAACAAAGTAGGTGATTGACCTACTTTGTGTTGGTCAATCATATCAAAGTCCTAAAAAATACTTTCAGGTGTGTCACTGAAACACAACAGAGTGTGAAAAGGTTCCTGGGGTATGCATACTTTAACAAGGCTCCGAATCCTTGTCAGATTCCCTGTTCAATGAAAGCCAAAGACAGATCTCCAGATGATTGATGGCACCACCAGTAATAGGAAGGGGTGTAAGCCAAGTGTGTGTAAAATGGCACTCATAAGGTGAGGAGGTCAGAGATCAATGTAACTGCATGGAACAGGAGGTTTCCCATCTCTGCTTGCCACCCCCAACACCTTCATCTGGCCTAGAATCCATCTGATTAATGAGTCATGGAGCAGCTGACAAGACCGCCTCCATCATGTTGGTGTGTTTGTGAGGTAAAAGTGGGGGAAGGGACAAAGCGGTTTCAACTTGCTGTCACAGAGACTCTGGGTCATGAACAGCACATAACACACGTGTTTGAACCTCGGTGCTTGTGTTCACGTTTTCACCGAGTTTATTCAAAGAAAGGGAAAGCATTTAAAAGTAATCTGCCATAAACTGCAGTGTTTACACTTGATACAGCCAGTCAGCTTGAGATAAGACATTCAGTCAGAGATTAGGAGGTTACAGGGAGAGTGAACATGGAGGAGAGAAATGATTAGAAAGGAAGAAAGATAACTTCCTTGACTGACTGTGACACATCAGCCATGGGATTTAAAAACTCTGGGCCAGAAAAGTGAGACTACTTGTTTTAGTATGCTGGGCTGTCAGCTGCAGACCAGCTAAGGCTTATTCTGGGTAATTCGTTTGCATCTGTTCCTGTAATAAGGATATGAGAAAGACAGGCTGCAAACTTTGTCATAGAGTTTGAGGATGGAAAATAGAACAAAGCCAAAACAAGAACAGCAAATAATATCTACTGTTTTTTTTTTTTAATTAAATTTTTGTCACTGCATATTATGGCTTTATATACATCTCTCCAGCAATAATTTAATTAAGCTAATATAGACCGTAAATTAGATCCTTTATTCTTATTGTTTTCTATTTGTACGGCTTGAGAATATTCTCAACTCTATCTGATGTCACCAGAAACATCTGGTCACACTTTTTATATCCTGATACTAAGCATGCCACCTGCCCGGATATGCAAACTAATATAGACTTATACAAACTGGGCTATTAATTTCAATAATTCTGAGATATACTAATTATGGGTTTTATATAATTTTATATAATAATATCATAAATTGTCTTTTATTACAATTTATATCTGAAGGATGGATTTGTTTCTCCCAAATAAATTTTTGGAAAACTAAAAACTCAACTAAAAATTGTTTTAGAATGACAGAAATCTCCCATTACACCATTGTGTGGTAAAAACACAGAAAGCGCTATGCTGTAGAGTCTTATCTGGTCATAGCATGTCCCTATACTAATAGTATCACCTCCTTTATCCACCTTTTCTGTAAGTTGTGTGCAGTAAGGAAGAACCTGAAACCCTCTGTACCTTTGACCCTTTGTTAAAACAGGAAGAAGTCATCTAATTTAAAAGTGTCTTGGCTGCAAAAACAACAGACAGTTAAGGGTTGGTTGGCATTATATTTATCTGGGTGGAAAAAAGGTTGGCAACAATCTGGAAGTATCTGTGTGTGTAGCTTTAAAATGAACAACTGACTGCAAGACTGGCAAAAAAGTAGAAAAACTGGCTAATTAATTATTAAAGATCTCTGGTCAGGCTATAAACCTTATACTAATAAAAGAAAAATAACAGAAAAACTAACACTCTAATTTACTTTACCTCTAAAATCCAATTTATCTGATACTATTTCCATATAGTTAATTTTAAAAAGAGAATGGCTGCTAACACACTCACTTGTGTGCTATTGTTACCAAGTTTAATACTTTGATATCTAGCTTGTTAAAGCTTTAAAAATTGTTAAAGAACTAAATATTGTACTGACACAGTTATCTGAAAGCAGTAGTAATAGTTGTAGTATGTTGTGTTCTTAAATTAAATCAATCAGGTTATATAATAAGTTAAGGTTATTTTGTAAGACTTTTCTTTAAAACATCTAAAATATTATAAGGAGAGTGCAAGGAAATTATTTTAGCATTTATTATGTTAAATGCCTATAAGTTGACAAAAAGGAAAACATGACAAATAGTCAGTTTGTGTTCAAAGATGTAATCACATCACACTCGTGATGTAAGAATACAGGTATTAACAGTAATGAAGGTCAGACCACGGAGCAGCCAGTTGTCACATAATCAAGAATTAACTTTCACAACCCAGATGGTGAAACCTTAAACTGGAGGTAACTGATACCAGAGTCAAGGGAAACTGATCCTGGGCATCTACAAATGAACAGAAGCTGACACAATTCCACAAGGTTGTGACAAGTGAGCATCGAAGTACTACAAGTGTGACACAGAAAGCCCTTTTAGACGGCCCGGATCTTGCTTGTTTGCAAATACAGTCAAGTAGATGAGGGTGAATGAGATAAGAGGACATGTGGTGGGAGGAAATTTCCATCACTATGCAAAACAAACCCAACAATCAGCCCAGGTCATTTCACATTCAGTACAAAGCACAAATGTCTCACACTTCTTGTTCCACCAAGTATCTTTCTAACATCTCCTCCAGCTCTCCTTTTTCCTGTTCCTCTGAAGACAAAGAGCAGACAGTAAATGTCACAAGTTACCCCTGCGTCCCTGCTTGTAGACCGGTTGGCCTAGTTAGGGTTGCTGACTAAATGCTGCAAGACTGAGCGGGATACTTTCAGGACAACCTCACCCAGCTCTGCATGTGCTCCAGGAAGCTGGAATTCTATATAGAGCACACACAAAAAAAAATACTTCAAAAGGAAGATGCAAAAACCAGTGAGGAGTAGCCTCTCAAACTGTGAAGAAAGTCCGAGATTTACTTCAAAGACTAAAGGAAATCTTTAGATTTCCTGTTATGAGCCTGCTAACCCTCCTCTGTTTAACTCAGTATTTTTACTTACTGCTCTTACAAGATAAACTATACCAAACTTTTAAAAGAGAGCTCTTTCTTTTCGGTATCCCTTGGGACCAGGTTGCCAGGGGGTAAACCATAGCAATTTTATGTTTGTGCAGCCTTGCAAGTAAATCCAGTGTTTTTACCAATATTTGAAAGATGCATACAGTTCCAATACATTTTCGGATGTTGCCTTGGACTGATGGATATTCAGGATCAGGGTGCAGATGAGCTGCTGGGTGAAGGTAGACTTACCAATCCGGTTTCCTGGTGGGCGGCACGAATCCAGCATTCGAAGCATACGGAACGGCGACAACCTCAGAGGGGCGTCTCTCTCCCCCATCCTCATCCCCTCTCCCACTCTAGCCTCTCCCACCTTGGAGTCTCCCACCCTGGGAGCAGGTCCAGAACACCCTTGGGTATTGTCTGACATATCCGTTCTTGAAGAAGACTCACGGCACTAACATTTGAATATCTTCAAATGTTCAGAAAAGCATTTCACGCAGTACAAAAACTAAATCCAGGCCCTCTCAAGGAACTGAGGTCACTTCAGATGAGGTTTTAGTCAATAAATCCAGGCAAGAGTCTTGTTTTAGAAGCTGTGGACAATTAAAGGTCCAGGCTTTCCGTCTGACAAAAATCCAGTCTACTGTATTGCCACAGGAACTCCACGCAGAGGTCTTAAGATTGTGAGGACAGTGCAGGCGCACTAATCACAGCAACAACTCCCTTAGCTGCAACTCCACTTCAACATCCTGTCTCCCTTTCAGGGTGTTTTTCTGTAGACTCACTCTCCGTTCACTTCTCTTGCTTTCTCTCCTCTTTCTCTCTGCAGTCACACTCCTCCTGCTGACTAAGGAAGGTCAAACAGCGTGCAGGTAGGTAAAACGCTGCAGAGATTGCCCAGTGCATGCGATGTCTCAGAATAACAGGTGCTCTGTCTTCATTTGTATCTTCATGACACAAGCAAGCAAACACGTGCAGAGATTCACAACACATTCATCTTACCCCTGCCAGGGAAGACAACAGTTTCATCTGTCACATGCTCAACTATCTGACCTCATCGGCTACCAGATCTTCTGTATCCGTTAGTACTTTTCTTTTCACGTGACGTCCCGATTCCTCTTGTCCTTGTTTTTTTTCTCTCTCTCTCTCTTGTTGTGTCAGATGTTTTTTCTCATGTCCTCTGCGGTCCCACTGTTGTTCTGCACACCACTCTATCCAGGCTGTTATGCTGCTCCCTTCCACTTCCCTCTCTCGATCACTCCCTCCTTGCCTGTGGCGCTCCTATCAGTGCTTCAGTCCTCTCCCTGCCTCCCTTCACCTTGCCATTACTCCCCTCCCTCTCATGTGATAGCAGTCGCTTTCTCTCCGCCTCCTCTTGTTACCATCTCTCCCTCGCTCGCGCCGAGATCGGCGATGGTATTGAAGATCGGTGCTGTCTTTCGAGTCATGAGCTGATGACAACGTTTTCTGCATGATCAGCCTCTTTCTCAATCCCATCCCAGTTCCCCTCCTCTCTCTCATGTTCACTGGCTCTCTACTCTCTGGCTCCTTGCTCTTATCACTCTCTATGGATAAAATTAAACCCTGAGGCTTTTTGATAGATGCCTCTGGCATCTTAGCAGCTTTTCCACTTTTTCTCTCTGTCCTTCCACATGGGCGTGACACAGCGCAGTGTTTTGGGACCAAGTATCACAGCTCATCTCTCTAACATGTCTTACCTCACATGCAGAAAATGTTCCCACCTAAAAAGACATATCACCTACGTTGACTGTTTGACTCTAGCTTACAGATAACTGAATTCTAGGGCTGCACATTATCAGGAAAATCTGTAATACTACTGCTGAATACAAAGACAATAGACAATTTTGGCAAGTAAATATGCATTAAGGTTTGTCAAGGGCATAGAAAGTCCTTACAACACAACTGATACACCACTGGCATACAGAATGTCCATGCTTGAGATATAACATTAGACGAAATATTGAATAGAAGCAGTGCTTTGAGATCCCAATATTGCAAACACTGAAAATGTGATTGCAGCTTAGCTTTGTGTGCAGTACTATACAAATACAGCATTAAATAGAAGTATGAAAATGCATCAGTCAAGGCAACTTTAAGTGATTAGCATTGGAGTTGAGTAACCAGAAGCCAAACTACAGGTTGTTGTTGTATTGTTTATAATTTTGTCAGACACATAGACAACAAGTGAGTTCTGTGGCCTCATTTGTGCAATCAGCTTATAAATTTAATTTGTTTAAATTAAAAAACAGTATTTATAAGCTGTGCACATTATTTTATCTAGCAAGTCTATGCTTCTCTAACCCCTTATTATTATTCTTTCAATGATATTCATAGTGAACATTGTCTTTGTCTGTGTTCAGGAAACAATTCATATGAGGGATCGATGTTCGTTAAATCTTGACAAGTTACAAACCAAAAATAAGTTCATAAAACTTTGTTTTTTCCTTTACTGAAAACGCGCTAAAATATGTGACAACCTCAATTATCATCAACCTGTCCTAAAAGAAAGACAAAACATACAGGGGCTGGTGCAGAGAAAGGATCAGCCAGAGCAAGGCATGAGTGTACTGACAAACATGATACATTTTTACTGAGCAAAGGTCTCTGTACCAAATAAAGCTGTAAAAGTTTTACAAGCAAGTTTTGCTTATATAAACCAATTAGGATCTGAAAACTGCAAACGTTATCTGTTATCCAGTTCATGCTTAAAGGACTTTGAATGAATTTGCAGCACAAACTCAAAGTAACCAGTGTTTTCCTCAGCTTTATGGAGCACACCTCTCTGCTTGCCCCACTGCGTGCATTTCCTGTTGTTTAACATCTTTGTGTAAGAAGTGTGAGAATCAATTTCTTAATGAAAACAATTATTGATGCAAAATTGACTAAATAGAATGTAACTGAGCTTTTCTCACTGAAAATAGTTTTGATATGTTTTCTTTGTCAAAACAAATTAAATGTTTGATTTAGAAGGTCTTTCTGAAGGAAGTGCTTCATTTTCAGTGATTGTCAAGTGTGTGTGGATTGTGGGCAAAGTATAAAACTTATACTTACACAGGGGTCTACCATTAAGTTGGCTGTGAGGCGAGTGTTTATACATTTATCTATTTTGGGAGTAGGGATCAAAACAACAGCTTCACACCTAAGGAAAGGATCTCACTAAACTTTGCAGGTGTGTAATTGAGTCTTTAAAGGTAGACGTTAAAGACGGATGTGGTTTGGCCCGTCGGTGCAGAGAGCTTCTGTAATAATAAGTGTTGATGACTAAATACTCATGGGTGCCAGGTTGACGGCGGTAATCTCCTCTTTTTCAGATTGTCATGCATATTTCCCTCCAGGTTTTCTTTGCAAGAAGGATCCTCGGTACAGCAGAAGATAACGCCTTAAAGAAGTATTTAGACAAAGTGGGACGTCTTGGATGGATACTTCATCTAAATGTCAACAAGATAAAGTCATAAAAGGCCATCTTTCCTCATAATAATTAACACTATAAAGAGCTGATCCACAAGCTGGTGATAGATAAAGCCTCACATCCTCCTTCCCGTCGGTTTTCAGGCTGTCTTGTAAACATTAACTAAGAAAACACTCTCATTCAGAGGCTCCCACACCCTACTTGTCAATAATGATAAACCTAATAGCCATCCATTCACGGCTGATGTCGGTTTGTTTATTGTAAATACATTGGCTAATTCAAGTATTTCCTAAAATAACAGACAAATAAGATTTTAAAAATGTCTGCGTGTGGAGGGGAGACTAAAAAGTATTTGTAAGACATGTAAGCATTTTGGTGTTTGCTTTTTCGAAAATCTGCACGCCGTGTTTCAGTAGTCACACTGTTTCTTAGACTAGAACTCGGGTCGCTTACAATGAGCTGCAAATAAAGTGATGGCTTCCAAAGATGAATCCTTTAGCTTCAGGCTGGATAAAACATCAAGGATAAAAAGCTCTCCACTCAGCCCTTCACCCAGCACTGTTTCCACGTCGCTTTACGTTCACAGACACAATGTCAGACTCGAAACAATTTCCCGTTCATCTGCAACCGTCCCACACCGCTTTTTGCTCCCACATAGGCCTCATTCACCATCATACTGCCACCTTCTTTTAAACATTTCTACAGTCAAATTATTTCACATAAAACAGTGTTGTCACATTTTCTTCCTAAAAATAACATATAATGCAGCTCGTCTCTACACTAAGCCGACAATAACAATCAAAGTACATTTTTTGTCCCTGAGGAATATGCATAAAAGAGAACCATACGCACAAGCCTTGGAGGGGTTGGGAGATTTTTAGTCTCCAGTAATTACCTCTAAAGCTCTTCTCTGCATCTAAGGAATGTTATTATTCAATTACTGGGACTCGAGTGCCTCCCGTAAGCTTCAAGCTCTGTTTACGTTGATCCCCAATATCCCAAACCCCCAAAGAACACATTTGCACATTCGGCTTTGGAAATTACCAGCATTCATTAGCAACGTCTCGCTTAAGCCTCAAGCGAGCTTACAACACCAATCACAAAACAAAATGAGTCCGCCCCATTGTTCTTATCAAGTCCAATCCAAGAACCCGTAAATGGATAGCGGGGAGCACAGTGTGTGAGGGAGAGGTTTCCAGTTATTAATGCAGTATTAATGTGCTACATTTAATCCCTTTCACTGATGAGGTCTCTGAACGTGTGCAAATTGCAGGGGGAAAAATTTCTTTTATCTTTGCATTTAATATTTAAATTCAGTATCTTATGTACAAAGAGAGAAAGAGGGGAAAGGGGGAGCAAAGGAGAGGAGACATCTGTGACATTATCAAAAATAGCAGCTTGCGACGCGTTTGGAGACGAGTCGGCGGCTTTTAGCAGAGTTGTTCTCTCTGCGAAACCGACAGGATGGCCGACTAATCCTCAACAGTGTAACTACAGATTTTCACACAAACACAAAGGCAGAGATGAGGCTGAAAACTGCATCGCTAATCGTTCCTCGCTGCATGTGTGGGTGTCGCCCTATTTAGCAACAGATTAATGCAAACCTGTGAGTTGGGCACACACTTCTAGAGAACAGAATTGCCACGAAATGCCACGTTATTTACCGACCTGTGTCTGTCCATACAGCCATGGTAAAAAAAAAAGAAAAAATACAATCTCTTTCAGTTCCAAGGCTTTGTAACTGTTCTTATTCAGTCTTAAAAATGGATACCTCGATATGAGTTAACCTTTTACATTGTAATTTATACTGTAACAAGAAGTGCAGAAATTGCACATAAAAAGCTAATCGCACCCAATGATTTGATCAATTTTCAAGCAAGTTGTAGAAGTAATATCTTATGGGTCTTGTGTCACAGTGTTTGAATAGTTTTTTTTACAACCTTGCTTCTGTCTATTAAAGTTTACAGGCCATTATTTATACGCTGTCCTTCGTAGTTTCTGCCTAAACATTTACAGCAGGTTCCGGTCTGAACTTCCACCAGGCCCCTAACGCTCATCCATCCATTTATTTTTCAGTGATTCTGTTCAGGGTTGGCTTCTTGTCTGATTGAACAGTGCCTCAAATTTGACTCTGCAGCTGCTGGTCCTGATTTGAAGGAACTCAGTGTTTTGACTGTTTTGCAGTTTTCTGGAAGTTTGTTCCAAATTGGTGAAGCATAAAAACCATGTGCTGCTTCTGGTTCTGGTTCTGGAGATGCAGAGTAGACTGGAACTAGAAGACCTTAGTGATCTGGAAGGTTGATACAACAACAACACTATAACGTATTTTGGTGCTAAGGCATTCGGTGATTAAAACTAAGGGATCTAAGATCTGTGTTTCTGCTGGTAATACTTCAAAACATTGCAAACCTGTACTTCTTTTTAAGTTAAGAGGTCTAATAAATGATTCCTACATGATTTTTTTCTGGTGAATACTATAATTTTTCTGGTCTCAAATTTCCATCTACGCAAGACCGTTGGATGGTTGGATGGTTGGATGGTTGGATGGATGGATGGATGGATGGATGGATGGATGGATGGATTAAAGCATACTTGTTAGAATTTCAAATATGTATCATGTAGGCACTAAGACAGGAAATAAGACAGGTCTCTACTCTAATTCCATTTCACATTTATTTCTACACTTGACTTAAATTTTAAATTGTTCCATAGGAGCCGTGTTTACACAGAACAAGCTAAGTGAGGCCTGTGGAGGCTGAGGTGTAGTTTCTGCATATTTGGGTGAGATTTTAGTTGGTTTTGAACAGCCTGACCTTAGAGTAAAGCTGCTGAAATAACCACTTTGAGGAAGATTAGCAGCTGTTCTCTGTATTTTCCACTTGTGAATGATTGTTTTCCCTGTGACGGACTAAGAAATGACCTTATAAAAATCGCTCTTAGTGTGTTTATAGGGATGTTTATATATATATAAAAAAAGCCACAGCTCTATCTCTAAGATCCCTGTTTATGTCTTTTCTCCTATGAGTTATATTAACGCACACCTAATGCTCCAGACCTGAAAACTGCCAAAACGTCAGCAATAATAGAGATAATCAGATGTGGAGACAATCACTGAATCATTCACCTTTGAATAGCACCACCTGGCTGCAGCCAATCCTCTTAATTATTATGAAACTAGAGTGTAGTGAGGTTATATTCATATACATTTAAGACATGACAAGGACCATGTCTTAAATGGTCCTTGTCATGTTTAAAATAGTCATATTTTAATCATGCTAGAACATGAACACAGCAGAAGTAAAGGGAATTGTGCTCTCCTTTTACCTTGACTCATAAAGAGAATACAGAGGGCGGGTAAAATGATGATGGAGAAAGTGAGAGACAGAGAAGTGGTGGGTTATCTCCTTAGTGCAGCAGGACACAGAGATTGCATCAAGCCGCTCAATTAAAGGATGCAACGTGCTCTGACTGTCGAATGGCACGCAGTGAGTCAGCAAGACCAACCAGTTGGCAACACACACCCACAGAGAGTCCCCCATAACATTTCAAGCTACACCTTATCAAGATTTTAATAATAGAGCAGCATCTATTCTAGGTTCTGAGTCACGAACGGGGCGTTTGGGGGATCTTCAGAGCTCAGAAGCAGATGTGTAGTTTAATGTCACTCCACCAAACCAATAATCTGTGGGGTTCTGCCTTATACTTTCTGTTTTGCTTGAGGGTTAGACTAGCCATTAGCTTGCTCACCAGAACAGACAGACCTGAGCCATCTATCGTAAAAGATATCTTGATCAGCTAATGTGCAGTTCCCTGCAAAATATGTGTACCCCTTGAAATTTTATTTTTCCACTCTTGTCATTTTACAAACATAAATTTCAATGTATATTACTTTAATGTTAATTCGACAGACTTACACAAAGCAGAATGCACATAATATATGGTTTTCAAAATCTTTTATAAATTAAAACTTGAACTATGTGGCTTAGATTTTTAATCAGTCCCTCTAGTCACTACAGCAGCCAGTCTTCACGTTTCTAAAAACTTTTAATCCTCCACACGCCGAAGGTTTTGTCCATTCTTCTTCACAAAACTCCTCAAGCTCGGTCAGACTGGATGGATAGCAGCAATGAATGTCAATTTTTTGAGTCTTGATAAACATCCCTAATTAGATCTGGTCTGCATGGTAACTGAGTCATTCTATCAGATAAATATGCTTTGATCGAAGTCACTATGTTTAGGGTTGATGTCCTGCTTAAAGGCAAACCTCCACCCCAGGCATCATTTACTTTTATTAGTGTACCCTGCCCTACAGCTCCTGACATTAGCCATCCAGCCAAACAGAAATAAGATTACAGGGATCCATAAAGCCTAATGCAACATTATATAATGTAGACAGAAAGAATGCAGACAATGTTTGTGGCTTAAGTATAACCATGAATTTGTATTTGTGCATGTTAGATTACGGTTTTGTCTCTCCACATCATAAATAATATTTGCAGAAAAGTCAAACTCTGTCACGAGCACATTGATCTATTCCGGCATCAAAAGAAAAAAAAAAAAAAACTTAGACTAGAGTGTCAGTTTTCCACCCACAGGTGGCAGCAACATCCAGATCCCTCAAAATTAAACACATGGATCAGCCGCAACAATAAAAGCTTTGACTGTTAAAGAAAACAGGAATGTTTATCTCATTATATGTTCTTCAGGGATTCCTTTGCATCACATTTAGACATGGATACATTGTCAAATCTTAGCCAATTCTCAATAAATATAAGCACATCAAGCAATACAGAAAGGGAGCCATATGGGCAGAAAATGCAGTGCTTAAAATTCTGCTGTTTTATATGTCAACACGACAGGAGGAAGATCTTTAAGTCACTCATTTTTACTATTTTTAGATTCAAATAGTAATAAGTAAACTTAATATAAGACATATTGAGCTGGATGTAAAAGCTTTAGATTGGGTTTTTACTACAATAGATTAAAAAAATAAATCAGAAGTGGAAAATGACACAAGCTCAAACTGAGACTGAACATGCCTCTTCTAAAAAGAAAGTTGCCATAAAATATTATCTTATAATAACATGAGTTTGCAAATGAAAGGAACTGTTTTGATTCTGAAGTTAAAGTTATCTGATTAGTTTCGAATCTAACCGTTTCAGATAATATGTTGAGTGAAGTGACCACAGCAGGCATTAAGAATTATTATTCTATCAGACCATATGAATACAACTATATTTACTGTAAAAATAAGTTATAGATTTGCTCTGGGTCTATTTTAATATTTGTATAATAACACAAAATTTGAACAACCATGGAAAAGGCTGTTTTACCACAGAGGTTCCCAAAGTTAGGGTCGCAACTTACATAACAGGCAGCGCACTCTTCAAAATAAAATCTTATAGCAAAAACATTCAAAGAAGCTAAACGCAGATTTTTAAAAACTACAATCTACATACAAGTAATTAATTTAAATAAATCCATTGGCTGCTACTGCTGTTTGTGTTGTCATTACTCTGTTTAATTCACTACGTATGATAGCATGTTATTTCGTTGTTTAGAAGCTGAATAATTTGGAACCCCCTGATATAAGAAATCATTTTGATTAAGGAAGCATGTGATATCTCCAAGAAGGACAATGCTGATTCTGAAAACCCTGAGAACCTTGCTATGCTTGGAAATGAAGCAACACCACAGCAAATAGCTATTAGAAAGAATGTCAAATTTGATCCAAGCAAAGGGAGACAGTATGCAATCTTATCAGCATGAAAAGAAGCCCACTTAATTTTACTGAAAGATTCTTCGGACTTTGGAATATTTACTAACACAGCAGAGTTTCTCGGTTAGATTCAGGTAATGACAAAAATGCCAACAGAAGAAACCTTTAAGGGGTCAAATAGACATTTTCATGGCTCTGTACAACTAACTTAACATGTGTGTTTACATGTATGTGTGATTATACCCAAAGATCCAGTCCTGTGCAGGCTCAGTAAGGCTCTTTCCCTCTCCAGGCCTCCACCTGGTTCTCTGCGCAAGGCGGTGCGGCCCAGATGACCGGCATATTGACGCAGGAAGGAGGGAGCACTATGAGAGGCAGGAGGGTGCGCTGAGCACACCACGGGCACTGAGATGCACAACATACAAGGGCAGGCATGGAAAGAGACACAAAAGGAAAGAGAATGAAGAAGAGGAGGAAAAAAGACCGAAAAGATTCAAAAAGTAGGACAGGCAGAGAGGACCAAAATACAGGACACATGAAAACAATTGGGAATAGAAAATGGGAGGGAAAAGAGAGAGGAAAAAAGAGATGACACAAAGTATCACTGAGACCAAACACAGAGTCAAGCCGAATACGGACCAAACAGGAAGAGTACAACATGGGGCAGTGAGAGGTAAAAACGAAAAGAACATGTGCAGTTGCTGTGTTCAAGTTAGAAAATGAAGCAGCAGTGGCACATAGCAATTTGAATGTGAAATGAAAAAGTGTGAGGCATGCAAACTGGAAAACATGTTGAGTCACAAGTGATGTGGACAGCTGACAAAAGACATGCAGAAAGAAAATCAACACAGGGACTGAAGAAAGCAGGTGAGAAAAAAAGCAAAGCATGACAGATTTTTAACCTTAATGTTGAACTTAATGTATTTTTTTCTTGGAAAGCAAAACCCCAACGATAACACTAAGAATGTATGTTTTATCATTTACACGTCATATTAAGAAGCATTAACGTTTGTGAAGAAAGAGGATCTCCAAAGGACATATAATTACTTCAAATAGAATTCAAATGCCAGTATGATTATAAAGGAAAAAATATGTTTCTTTACAAAATTCTCTTCCTCCATGATAAGTATTTTTTTATCAGTTTTGCAAAGCTGTAGAGATGAAAACATGTGGGAGTTTGAGCACATGTGGGCAGTGAGGTGTCACAGTGCAGCAAACGGCCGTAAGAAGACGGTGATGTGGAGTAGTTGTTAAAGTTTAATGCCCCTTCTTTTCTCATCCTCTACATTACTTCCTCTAGCCTCTTTGCACTTGCCGCCAGTGCTCTCTGAAAATGGACTGACACAGCTTGGGCTATTAAAAGCTGAAGAGATGCCTGTAAAAATGTAAAGATGGAAGCAAAAGCAGAGGATTGCACTGACTAAAACAATAATAGGGGGATAGAAGCTGCAGCGGAGGAGCTGGAAATCAAGATTTTTGCTTCTGATATAAAAATAAAAAATGATCACAGCACAATGCAGCTACAGTATAGCTTTAAATACCACTTCTCTGCGGGGCATTTATTATTTTTTGCCAACATTACGCCCTCCTCTGCAGGTTGAAGACTTATTTTCTGCCTGGTGCCAGGATAGGATGCAAACACTTTCCAAAACCAACCTTTAAAGCATCAGTGTGAGGTCTGACATTTCTACAGAGCAGGAACTGTAATCCTTGAAGATGCCCAGCAGATGGCATCCAGAGTTTCAAGCAAACAATATGAGCAAAGACGCTGTGTTTTGCTTGAAACTGAAAACGCAGAATATGAGGTCACAACACTTTAAAACTTTGTGCTAGTCTGTCTTTTAGCCTTGATGACCAAGATAAACAAGGAAGTTATTTGTGATGAATCTGGTGAAGGCGTGGGTGGTGATGAAGAAGAAGGTTGCGGTGCTGTAAGGGTATTTGCAAGTGTGCAAGCTCGCCCTGTATGACTCTATTAGATACAAGACACAGTTTTACATTCACACTTTGGGACAGAAAGCACATACGAGCAACCAAATGCATTATTTCTGTGAAATCAGAGTGAAAAGCAAAAATAAAATATCTGTTAGCAACAACAACCAAGGATACCCTCTCCAGTAAATCTGTGATGATTAAAGCACCATAATTTTAAATAAAAAGCAATGCACAGATGTACTATCAAATAAAGATTTCAGAGCTGCTAGCTGTTAGTTCATGAGATTATGGAAAACAGCATCCCCCACAGCGCACTCGGGAAAGATTTGAAATATAAAGAAATTATAATAAAATAAAAGTTACTTTTGCTACAGTAGCTTAATCCTTGGAGTTCTCCGACAGTGACCTTTGGAGGTATTTTGAGTTCACCTTGATTTCATACTCGGAAGAATACTAAGTCCTGGATTAGAGTTTTCTATAGACACTTCAATCAACTTAGTTTTGCACCCAATCCAAATTAAAAACTGTCTCTATTGCATAAACGTAATCAAGAGAGAGGTTAGATTTTTGTTCATTTTCTGTGTGGGATTATGATACTGTAATGCAGGATTATTTTTAGTTTAAAGCTTTTTGCACATCTTTACTAGGGACACAGAAACTGTGGAGGATGCTGTAACTGACACCAGGCAAAAATAATAAACATGCATATTCTTGAAGCAGAGAAAGTGCATTTGTTGTTGGTATGTTGCAACATTGTTGGTTCTAACCCAAAGAAGCAAATGTCAGAATTTGACAAAAATCTGAAAGGAGGAATCACGTTTGAAAGGGTTTTTTTTTCATTAAGTTAAAAAAACCGTATTTATTATGGACTTATTTATTTCATTGTTACATACTTATTTATTTCATGGTTACAGATAGCACAAAATATTGAAAAGTGAATTTGCCTGTAATAGTACAAAAATGTAGGCATCTTGTTTCAAGAGTTTCTTCCCATTCTTGCAAAGAAAAGCTTAGTGTTTTGTGAGATTTGGTTCTTTGTGCATCTGGCGCTGTTTTAAGCTCTACCAACATACTTTGGTTAAATGCATGTTAGGGTGAATGAGAGAACAAAAGTCAGTTCTTTACTTTTGTGAAAGTCTTCGGATGTGAATGTTTCACCCTGCATTATTAAGAGACGACGTCCTGTGCATGGTCTGGCAGGGTTGCACTAACCCAAGTTTATTTCTATGTGGAAACTGTTGGTTTGACAGGACCACCCCCCAAGGTTCCCCTCTGTCATACAGTGTCATTTGCCGCTCTTCTCCTGAGTGTCGCTCTAAGACCGCGGGGAGAGTTAAGAGACTTTCAGAGAAACATCGCTATTCCGAAAATTTGTTGTAACATAATTGAATCTTTTCTTCCTTTCACAATAAAATGTTATGTTTTCAAAATAAGAGCTAAAAGAATCTTAGTTTATTGCTATTTATCAATATTAATAGTAATTGTCTCTACTTTTACTCTGCTCAGTTGGATGTATATTTTTTCGTTAAGTCCATCATTGTTTCCAAAAGCTTTTTTTCAGTCAATAAGCTCATTTTTTGCCTTTGCTATTTTGAGTCCTTCCGCGTGATTTAACTCTGCCTTTGAAGAAGCATGCAGTAAGTCACGCTGATATTTTAAAGACTGGAACTACCCTTACAAATTATTAACTTGCATTTTTGTTCACTTTAATTATGCAAAGTACAAAGTAGATTATTTTTTGTGATTGCAGTTATCTCCATTCTCTTTGCCATTGGCTGCTTTGAAAAAGTTAAGGGCTCTTCAAAACCTACAGGATTTGCATAAATTGTTCCCAACTAATTAGATGGTTAAAACAAGCTTAATTCCTGTAATAAAAAAGGCTTGGGTGTAATAAAATCTAACATCTCTCTAAATGTGCAAACTTTGGAGTAATGCTTCTCTCGTTTTCTCGTTCTATAAAAAGTTTATATTTTGAAAAGAATGTTTCCTCCTTGACTGTGTAACCTGTCCAAATCACTGAATGCCTTTGCACAGATACAATGTCTGTAATGCAGGACACAGCTTTCATTTCGGCATGTTAAGGCGGTGATGTTAACGGAGGCGTTTGTTGATATGATTCTGAGAGTACATGTCTCACCGTTGTCCCTGGCTGTGGATGGCTCATCCAGAGCCATCTGCTCTGCCAGTTCAGACAGGGAGTCATCGACAGGTCGAGCACTTCGTAGAGACATGGACAGCCTCCGCTTGATTATCTTCATCCTGTCCATCTTCTCACCTCCACCACAGGGGCCCTCTGGCCTAAGGAGGAGGAATAAAACAGCATCAACATCACGACTGTCAACGTTTCTCTAATTACACTAGTGAACCTCACCACCACCTTCATAATTTTTACTGTACAGCGAAACTGCTAGAGTGGAGTCCCCTTCGCATTTTACAAAGTTCTTTGGGCTCCCAATGATTGTGTTTGTTCACACACCGTGAGTTCTCATTGTTATGTGTCCCAAGTGCAAACACTGCAGAATAAAAGACAAAGAATGAGAGGCAGACAAACCCAGAGAGGGAGAGAGAGAACAAGAGGGAAAGAGAACAAATAAAATGTACCCAAAAAAAAAAAAAAAAATCATGCAAATGGCTGACTGTGCAGTTCACCAGAGATTTTAGACAACAGAAGCCTTCCCAGATGAGTTGTGATTGACAAGCATAGGCATGCACAACCCCCACAACTAGTAGGAGATGGACCACTGCAAACAAACTCTGATATGCTTAAAACTAAAATTAAAGCTAATTAGTATTTATGCAATATGTAATATAACTGGTTGGTTCTGGGGTAGTAAAGTCTAAGCAAGGGATCCATGGACAACACCTTAATTAAATCACAAAGTTGGTCTTTACTTATTTCTTATAACTAATAATACACTGAACATGCAGCTGAAAAGTACCCTATTGTTAAAATAATGAGCAGTGGGAGCAAGTTGTTCTTTCAGCTGAGAGATTCACACTTCAGTCCCGTGTGGCACACAACGGTTTCATGTGCACATTTGTGAGTGTTTATGATGAGTTTAGCTCTATGTGTGTGTGTGTGTATATATATATATATATATATATATATATATATATATATATATATATATATATAGCGGGCCAGCACAACATGCTGTGTACTTTTGAACTAGAAGAAAAACTGAAGTAAAGTGTGTTAGCATTGAATCCTGTGTTGCAATCATGGCTGCATTTCTTTTGTGGGATGTCCCCCAGGAGGTTTGCACGTCTATATGCTGGACTTTTTGCTCACTTTTCTTTGCAAAATAGCTGCAACTCATTCAGATTAAATGGATGATGGTTTATATGAACACAGATTTTCAAATCTTGCCACAGAATTCCAACAAAATTTGGGTCTGCACTTTGACTGGGCCGTTCTGTGAAACGTTTGCTCTAAACCGCTTGAACTAATCAAAACTTTATTCATAGAGCACTTTCACACACAAATGTTTTACAGAGGTTAAAATGCGGGACTGATATTTTGGCTGTTTGTTTAGAGTCGTTATTCTGCTGGAAAATGAATTGCTGCTCCAGTATCAAGTCTTTTACAGCTAGCATGCTTTCCTCCTGAATTACCCTGTATTTACCTGCCCCATCTTTGATCTATTTTGCTTTTCAGCTTTTCTCACATAGCGTCCCCTCAGCATGATGCTGCTACCACTGTGTTTTACATTGAGAATAGTGTGATGTGGCTGTTGTGCAGTGTTAGTTTGGCACCACACAGAGCGCTTTGCATGTAAGTTAACAACTCTTTTAGTCTCATTAGACCAGAACCCCTCTCCATTTGTTTGCTGTGTTGTATTTTGGCTTGCAGCAAACAGGACTTCATTTGGATTTCAATTGCTTTCTTCTTGCTCTTAAGGTTTATGAAGAACACAACTAATAGCCCATTTTACCTGTGGCTTTCTGCAGTTCCTTAAAAGTTGCCTTAGCCATCTTAGCTGCTTCTCTTTTTCCTGCCCAGTTTGAGTGGACAGCCTTGTCTTGGCAGGTATGCAGTAATACTCTTTCCATATTTGACTGTTACTAAGTCAAAATGTGAAAAGTTTGAACCATATGAAGAATTTTCAAAGTTGATGTACTTTTCTTTGCATGCATGCACTTTGCTGTGGATGGCTTGTTTTTATACTGCATCCTCAAAGTAAAGGCAGCAATGGCAGACCGTTTCTGTTTCCCTTCCACTTCCCGCTCCCTCTGTCTAATCCAAAAAAGGTTCTGGAGCTGATAAGCACGCACACCAAAGTACACACAAATACGTTCGGCGCCCACTGCCCTTCACTCTGAATCCATCCTCGGAGGCTTCAACAAAAGCCATTCATCCTTTTAGGCTCTCAGTCTGTCAGGCCTATTAGAAACACACAGCGCTTCGAGGGAACATCCTCACAGAGGACAACTGGCTTTTCTCTGCCAGAAGATGTGCACAGGCAGAGTCTTTATTTCTAACAACATTGTTTCTGCCAGTTCCTAAGGCCACGGTTTGGTTTTTCTCTCCAAGACATGAAGTTTAAGTCTAGAAGAAAAGAGTGAAAATAGAACAACCCTCTTTTATTTCACATCATCCGTTACTTGGATTATCATGGTACTAAGCTCCCTCCCCCCGCTCTTTTGCATATTTTCCCAGACTCCATTAAGAAGGAAGCCTCATGCAAACTTGAAGCTATGATTCACAAATTATCAGGAATAATGAGTCACGTTATAAGAAACAGCTGGTACCCATGCTTTTCCTATTACCAATGTAATACATGGAAATATTATCATCGACGCACAGGGGTGCTCCTGTTCCAGCACGCAGACATGCACACACACACACACACACACACACACACACACACACACACACACACACGCGCGTACGCTTAATATGTCTTCCTATCTTCACAGGGACTTTGCATTCATTTCTATACCAAAACCTGACTCTTACCCTAAACCTAACCATTACTATCTAGTCCTTAACCTGAAAACCTTACTTCTTCTTATGGGGCTTGGGGTTGGGCCCCATAAGGAGCAGAGGGTCCTCACAAAAAGCATTTGTAGGAAAAATGGGTCTTACAAGGGGAGAAATGCAAACACACACACACACACACACACACACACACACACACACACATCATGACAACTAATTTCACAGTCTTAATCTTATCTTCGTTGATATAGCACGAATAGTAATAAGAAACCCATCCACCACTGGGTGATAACACAAAGGAGCATTGCAGATTGCAGTACTAATTGATCTGTGGGCAGATATAGCAGTACTGTGCAAAGGTCTTCAGTCCTCGTTTCTTTATTTTTCTCTCCTGAGGAGGAAGCTTTTCAGAAAGAAAGCTTTCTCTGTGTCTTAAAGGTTCAAACGTTTTCTTTGTACTTTAGACACGGTCACTTTCCGAGGAATGTTGCTGATTGTTTTCAACCCACCTACGTCTGATCTATGAATCATTCAGACATAAAAAAGGCTAATAAACTTATTAACCAAGTACTGTTTACATTTCAACAAAGAACATATTTTTGTATCATTTCTCCTCAGTAGCAACGTGTTACTAACAGAAACAACTTTTCAACTTTTTCCCCACTTTAAAATGCTTCAAGAAAGTCTAACAAACTGGAAACAAAGCAGAAAGAAATCACTTTCCAAACTTTTCTTAGAACACAAACATCAGTCGCTTTAACTAAAAAAAGAAATGTCCAAAATGATTAAGTCACACAGTGGATTTAGGTTTCAAGCAATATTTTAATTTTAACAAAAGGTTTTAATTTTTTTCACACTGGAAGTAATAATAATACTTGATTGACCAAGTCAACGCCAGAACTGGAAATTGATAGTCAGGGAGATAAATATTAGACTCGGAGGTAAATAAAAGAAAAAATGTCAAGATACAAGAGGAAACATGCAAAAGCAGCCAGCAATAATAAAGAGGGTTTGATTGCGGTGATGTCAATAAAGTAATTCCAGTGATGATTGACAAAGGTATCTAAAGTGTTTCCACGTGCCCTTGTAAGAAGCTGTAAAATGTAAATGAAAATATATTAATCCTGCATTTTTTTTAAACATCTAGTCCTTTGTCTTACTTTGTTTCTTTTGAGAGAGGCCTGTCTTACCTCCTATAATAAATAAACTTCTTGGTTGAGTGAAAATAAAGTCAAATGTAACTCTGAAAACGGCATTAATAATCTTGGATGTAAGTATAGATATGACATCTTAATGCTGCGTTTAATTTACATCAGATATCAAAATCTGAATCTGGGAATTACATTGCATTTAAATTTGACAAATGGCAGAAAACTAGTAAAGTTTGTTAGTTGCTGGGATGCTAACTTCCAGCAATACAAGTTGACAACAATGTATTTCTTCCTATTTTTGGTCCTTAAACGCCAAAACAACATGTCCACAGAGGATGCTACAGTTCCATGGATGCTGTAATAAGGCATATTTTAGAAGAAAGAAAAGTCACACACAAATACTGAACCATTTTCAGCTTTGACTGCAGCATCGGTTTGCTATGATATCATTTCAGTGTGTTTCATTTATTCACTCCCAGACCTGAATTAGCGTTTAAAGCAAGATCTTGTCGAAATGATGGGCGAGGCAAACAACAATGCGGTTAAGAGCTGGACTCAAGTTCATTAAATCCTGGCATCGTCAATTTGGAGTCAGGGAAGATGAAATCCAGGGAACAAATGGCCTGGCCTTTCAGCATATTTATGAAAACAGCTGAGCTCTTTCTTTCGGCATATAAAGTTGCTGATAGTCTAGACCTGACCAACTGCAGCAATCCCAGACCATAACAAAGCCTGAGCAGACTCGTACTGTAAGCACTGCATGATGGGTGCATTACCCCGTTACTCTGGAAAAGGGAAAATCTGGATTCACTGGTCCACAACACCTTCTTTTATGATTCCCTTAGAACTGAAGCCTTTTTCCTGATAAGCTTATCTGATCAATTTAAGGACTGTTTAAAATATTAACTAATCACTACATTTGTAAGAGTTAAATAACTGTTAGCCAGAAACACCCATTGACTAATTATCCAGTGGGTGGCTCTCTACCTAGATTTGTTTTGTTAAATCTAGGTATTGACTATTTTTTCGGACATGCAGTGAAGCTGCCATTGTCACTACATTTTGTATGGAAACCAGCCAGACAAGATTTTGAACTCGGAAATGCTTGACGAACAATTTTCCAAGGTTTCGGGGGAGATTTTTGTGTTTCCAACAGGGAACTTGGAGAATGGCATTTCTGAAACAGAATGTACTGCAACAGCCCACGTTCTAACAGGAGGAAAGAAACGCATTCATTTTATACAAATAAGTTAGAAAATTACATTCCTCTAATCTGCTAAAAGCTTGTGAGGTGACGTATTGAGATTTTCTTTTCATGAAATACAAAAATCTTCTAAAATTTGCTTAAATGTTCTGGAAGATTAACTGTTCTTGTCCTTATGACGTTTAACTACCTACCTGTTTTAATGCTGATTTAAATAGTTCTTGAATTTTAAATCTTTTTTTTTTTTGCAAAATGACACTTTATTGGGAAAAAAAAAAGCATTAAAAGAATCCACTTCTTTTTATGAGGCCTGCACCTGTGATGGTCTATGGAATATTTCAGCAGTAATGAAACATTAAACATGTCCAAGGGACGTTTGGTCTTGTGTGATGCAGATGGACGTTGGGAGAGTGAGAAACTTGGCAGCAGTACATCCGTGCGTGGATCGAGACATGTGGCCGATCACTGGCAACATGTGCACACCACACACTCACCAAACACTACCAACCCACGGATGAAAAGAAGGGCAAATTCAGATGAAGGATGCAGCCTCACTTTCTAAAATGTCCACAGACTTCCTGTTGTTCAGATGAGTTTAAAAAGCAAGGCACAAGGTGCTAAAATTCAAGCATTGTGATAGACACAGGAGATCAAAGGTCAACAGGAAAAACAGCACAAAGGAGCAAAGGAATAAAACCTCTTTGTACCAAACCATTCGTCTGCGTCTGTTAACAGCTTGTGAGCATGTGTTTCCAGACACATGTGGGGTGGCTGCAAGGTTGTGGCATTTTGGCAAGTGAACTGACACATCCCGGAGAAGGACAGAGGAGAGGTAAAGTCGAATTTATTCAAGACACACACACGCACACCACTTGGGTTGCTAGGTTACAGGCCCAGGCCGAAACTGCAGATTTGAGGTGAAGAGAAGAAGAAAAGAGAGTGCAAGAGACGAGAATTCACTTCTCTCCTCAATCTCGCCTCATTCTCTCACGCAAACGTGATCATGTCTGCTTTAGAAACTTTCTTTTTTTTTTTTTCCACAGAACCTTCACCAGAAGCTAGTATTGGATTCCTCTGGCTGCTTTAAAATGGAAAACAATAAATTGACTTGGGGTATGCGGGTGCCACATAAAACACACACACACACATGCACACCCACACACACTGTCAATAGAAATAGTTTGATTCCTGGCCTGTATTTCCACTGTTTTTTTTTTTTTTTTTTGGGGGGGGGGGGGGGTTCAGCCTTCCTAACTTGAAATCTCACCTCTTCCTTCTCTTTCTACCATAAACCTGCATTTTTATGTAATTCGCTGACACACAAATCACACGCATGCTTGCACATACATGCAATGTGGCAGAGTGTAGCGGGCACACACTGTGGTGCTCCAAACACTGCTTTTTGAGCAGCAGCCTCGGGATGCATGAGTAATGCACAAATCTGCCCAACTACAGAATCCCACACACAAACGCACACATAGCCAGTTAATCCAAACAATGGTCCATTCTTCTCATCGACCCAATGGCTTCTCCTCAACAGCTCTTCCAACACTTCGCCTAAACGGTTTGATATCAGATGGTAGGAAGAAATAGCGGAGAATGGCAAAGCTAATAAGATGTTTTCATAATCTTTATGAACTAAAGACAGGAGAACTGTTTCTCTTTGAGAAATTTAAAACACTGGTGTCAGTATATTAATTAATTTCAACACAAATATGTTGGCTAAAGTCAGTATCACCATATTAAAAGGGTAAATTATTTGTATGCCGTCCTGGCTAAGGTAGGAATGCCATCAAAAAGCTCAACTGTTTTTGAAAAAGCAACTTGCTAAAAAAAAAAATTCTTACCCCTTGGACTTTTCCCCGCTCAGTTGTAACCTTCTCACAGAGAAAAAAAGGGGATGACATTGCCATGGCATGATGCTGCCATTGCCATGTGTCATGGTGGACACGGTGTGTTCAGAATACCATGCAAACTTAAAATTTCCTCTATATATAGAGTTCGTTCAACAACAAAAAAATAAATAAAATTTCACTCTCAACCCATCAGAACTTTCTTCCACAACTCAGCTTTGTCCCCCACCTGATTTGTGACAAACTACAAAATAGACGTCTTATAGCTTTCTTTCATCAATGGTTTCCTTCCTCCCTTTATAAAGGCCAGGTTTCATGAAAAACAAACAACTGTTTTGTGTTCATCGTGCTACATGCAGTGATCAATAAGTGACCAAAGCCAGTTTGCAGACACACATTCACACACTGCCTCCACCACGTTTCACAGATGATGTGTGCCATCTGGATAATGAGCCTTTCCTCAATTTCGCTTTTATTTTCCAGGTCGGTTATGCTTTCAGACTTTCAAACGAATTCTTATGCACAAAATTTGTTACTTACCAAAATAGTGCAATATGGCCCTTTGTATTTTGCATCTTGAATTAAATAATCTGTCTACATCACATGAAGATATTCAACAAACACTTTTCCTGCACTTTCAAGATGACTTTCTAAGATTTCCATAAAAAAATAGAACATAAATATTCTATTTTACACCACAAGAAGAGTTTAAACAAAAAGAATTGAAATTTTCCCCTAAATTCCATCCTTATATACTATCAAAAAAAAATCCACTTTTCATGAGAAACTATTTTCTATCTGTTTGGCCATTATACTGTTAATAGGATCCTCTATAACAGTGGTTCCCAAAATTGGTCCTCAACTACCCCTGACCTACACATTACAAGTGTATCCTTCCTTCTAAACATATAAATGAATGGGTGATTAAGAGAGGCTTCTGCAGGATTTGATGGCTGCAGAGGAAGTCATGTAATTATTTGAATCAGGTGTGCTGGAAAATAGACACATTTTCCAGCACAAACATGTAGAAGTACACAAACTGAAACATTGTTACATTCGCCTTCACATTTTGTGCTCACAAACCAGAAGATACATTGGGAACAAATAAGATAATTACTCCACATTCTGTGCTTTACAGAAGTATTCTTTCTTACTTTATAGTAACAATATTGCTGCACTTTCCACTGCTTGTGTTTTGGACTTTGTCTCCACCAGCTTTGCACATCCGGAAGCAGAGATTCTTGCACATTCAGTCCATCACAGGGTGACACACAGACACACAATGGTCAAATAACCATGCAGACACAGAACTATACCTAAGCAAGAGAGACCAATTAGCATAATAGTGATGATTTTGGAAGAAGGAAGTTAGAGCACTCACAGGAAACCCACACAGGGAGGGAACATGCAAACCCCACACAGAAGAGACCCCAGGCTAGGATTCAAACCTGGGGTCTTCCTGCTGCAAGGTAACAGTGCTACCAAAACTGTGAAGCCCTGGTCCATAGTCTATTACATAACATTTTAATAAAATTGAATTTTGTTTGTGTTTTTAGAGGCGATCTCAAGAATTTCAGCTGTCTCTAACTCCTGATAGTACCAGGAGTCCACTGTACATCTTATTATCATTATTTTTATGGTTAACACATCTTGCTTGGTAAAGGCATATTTGATGACTGCAATGATTCTTACTAGATAAAAATGATGTGAAGTGAAACTAGATTACGCTCTAAAAGTTAGTTTTGGAGAGTATAGAATATCAACCATTTAATTTTCTTTCTTTCTTTCATCAGCCATTTTATAGTTGGCAAATGTAACATTAAATTATTCAATTCTAACAACAGTTTATAGTAATAATTCATTTGCAGTGTTGGGTGAACAGTGAGGTTGATATGTTTAATGGACTCCATAATGAAGGCATATAAACTGACCAAAACTTGGAAATTGTAACAAGATTTACAATTAAGAAAGTTTCTGTACTCCAGTAAGAATTTTAGGGTTAAATTTCACTTTTAAGTCGTTTAGCGACAGAGCTGATGAAGCTTTAGAGCTGAGGATGAAACAGAAAATATCGATGACTGATATAAAACCCTTATGTCATGACACATTTTTCTGCCATATCATCAAGCTCTACGCTGATGCTAAGCTAAGCTAGCTAAACCTTGTGCCCCTGAAGCGTTCCTTGTCACTGAACAGCAGATCTTCACTGTAGTTGTAAGGATATGTACCATGCCATCTTGTTGGAAAAGATTTTAAAAATGTATACATAGCTATTTCAGTAACATTTTATACTTTAATCACAAACTATGTATGTATATTTTCTTATGTAAGATAAGTAATGAAATGAGCAATATTATATCAAATATAAGCAAGAATTTAAGTAATTTATTTGACTAAGTACATAAGGTATTTAAATTAAGTGTCTTTTAGCTTTCAAGGGTGTACTCAAGTACTCAAAAAAACTGATTCAAATAAAGCCAGGCAGAATGTTCAAATTAATTCAATTAAATTCAAACTGCTTGTTTTGTCAGTGCAGTGTACATTTACAAAAAAAAATATATTTCTGATATTAACACACACACACACACACAAAAACAATAAAATAGGGATATGTACGAAATTATAATGGAATAAAAAACAAAACTCAAAGCTTTCAGATACAGCCACTATTTTGGGATTTCGGGTTCAACATTTTGGAGGTTCATCAAGGACGAGTGAACTAATGTGGGAGGCATTACTTTCAATCTGTGCATCCCACACTGGGACTGATATCAATTATTTACCGCTAAATGATACTCCCAACACACTGCAAACATTTTGTTGTTGCTCTGACCCACGCAAACTGCATAATTATACAACCATGGCCGTTTTTGAAGTGTATAAGGGCTTATTACCGATGTTATTGGAAGAACCGCAGGACTGCAGCACTGGACAGCCCGTCACATTTGGGAGCGCATGTCCCGGTGATCTCCGGGTAACATGACGTGACCGGAGGAAGCGCGGAGAGTTAGGAGCAAAGCCAGAAACCGAACCCAGCTTTTCAAGTTTTCACCTTAGCCCGGGCTGGCAGAGATTCCTCTACCTTCCAGGCCTTCAGTGCTTTCGGTCAGTTTCTCTCTCCCCGTGTTTTCCTGACGCAAGTATCCGGGAGGAGGAGAATCAGGCAGGGCAGAGAAAAAGTTACCCTGCCGCCGGCCGAAACAATTCAGGAAACAGGAGCAGGGAAAACCCTGAGACTTTGTATTGAAATAGGAAACACTTTACGAAAGTAAAAAAAAAAAAAAAAAAAAAAAAAAAAACCGGGTTTTTAAAAACATAATCCTCCGGGGACTTTGACTGGGTTTGGACTGCTGTACTCAACAGTATCGCCATTTATCGAAATCTCTCAATGGTGCGACTAATTTAAAGCGATTCCCATTTCTGTTGTGATTTAAGGAGAGCGCCAAACTATCCGCATTAGACATACACAACCGCTTACGCAGGGTTACACCATTTCTTTCAGCGAGTCTAATAATGAGCATACACCTGCAAAGTCAGTGAGGGGGAGGGCGACAGAAATGGTTTCTGTGCTTGTTATTTCCACATCATCTTGACTAGTTAAAACAGGCAGTGAGGACAGGGCCCAACATAAACAAACCACACCGACCTGCTCGTGTTCCTGCCGCAGGAGACTATTGTTCCGCTTGTATGTGGTAATCCAGGCAACACACTGGGACTGGAGCCACTGCGACAAGTTCCTCCAACTACTTTGCTGTAAAAAAAAAAAAATAAAAAAAATCCCCAAACTAATCGTTCCCCCGTCCGGTAATTCCTAGCCCAGCGTCGGTCGACGTGTGGCAGCGTCCCGTGCCCCGACAAAGTGCATCGTTAATCAGTAATAAACCATAATTCAGGTCAAACTTTGGCTGATATTCAGTGCCGTCCCGTCCGGTGATGATCAGTCATATCGCTGCTGCTGTGTGGATCCCAAGTGGAAGCAGTGGCGTGATCCCGGAAAACACCGCAAGGGGTTTGCGTGTGCCTGCGTGTGTGTGTGTGTGTGTGTTTAAGGGAGAGTGTATTAGACCCTTTCACATCCACCCCCAATTCTATCCCCTCTGTCTTAAAAAAGTAGAATCAGATGGAATAATTTGAGGGGCAACATCACCAGGGGAAATTAGCCTTCATTATCCAAACTGGTCTGTATTTAAATGTGCACCGCTGAGAAAATTCGAGTAAATAATGCATGGCAATTATGGAAATTAAATACTATGATCCAAAACTCGTTAGCTGGCGTTGGTAATAAATAGACAGCAGCTGTCACCTTTCGTCTGCCCCATTAAAAACCAACTCAAAAGATTTTAAACTTTTGATTGTTTCCCTTCTGTGTTGATGGTGCACATATGGTATGAATATTTTACATATTTACGGTATACTTTGAGCAAGTTGAATGTTTCCATTCTTTTTTGAAATTGGGTTCATACACCTGCAATGTGTCGATTGCAACATTTCCTTATTGCTGCTTTTGTGAAAGAAATAATCTTTATGAGTATTACCCGGCAGCCGACATATACGTCGGCTATCACAAATGACACAGCACAGTTGGGAGTCTCTGACATGTGTTTTTGTCGCCACCTTGCGGCTAAATAAGAGAAATGTGTTGTGTTTGCATTATTAGATATCTAGAATCAAAAGGTTAAATCTGTCTTCATGATTATATAATAATCATTATTATCATCAATAATGATGTATATTTTTCTTAAACTATTAATATATTTTATTTAATTTCTTCGTCCAGGCTGGGGTCTGCAACCTGCAGCTCCTTAGACGCAAGTGGCTCCTTAGACCTTTCTCAATGACTCTTTATAACTTTGGATAAAAATGATAAACGACTGACAATTGTTTTTAAATATATATAGATGACAAATAGTGGTTTTAGCAGCTTTCCCACAACAGAATGACAAGTACCACATGTTTACACAAATTTTTCTTGACATGTTGAATCCATATGCCTTTTGCTCACACATATCGGCATCCTATGGAATAAAAACGTTCCAATCCTCTTTTTCCTAAAGTTTTGTGTTTTTCTTATTGAAGAAACAAAAATAAGATGGTGACTCTTTTAAAAATCACAGCACATTTCCTACGTTAGATATATTTTAGAAAAAAAAATTATACGTTGTCTTTTTTCAAATAGTCAGGTATAACGTTTGTGGCTCTGATTGGCGTTCATTTAGCTGCACTGAGAGCAAAAATAGCTTTTTAGTTTATACAAGTTGCAGACCTCAGAGCATTCCACAGAATCACTTAACAAATTGGTACGTGCGTTTCAGAATTCTGCGAACACACTTTTTAAACTTAAAAAAAATCATCCAACAATGCTTTCCTTCTTCTAAAATGTTAAATTTAGAGGAAATATCATTTAAACATACCTTGATATTGGGCACTGCCCGGTAGAGGTCGCTAACACTTTACAGGAGCTCATGAACAACGAATATCGCGGACTATCTTGTTGTTAGGCAGGTTGTCAGGGGCAGCGCAGCTGTCAGTTAGCTAGAACGGGATTAGGAGCTTTTATATAATGACGACACATGTATTTATTAAAGAAAACGATTGTCACTGCACTTGGTTATTCAATCGATGCTGTCCTGATTCGTCGGGTAACAGTAGCAGACACAATAGTGTCGTTTTTTCTTGAAAAAAACCAAACAAAAAAAAACAGAAGTTTGCAATGGGGCTAACTCTGTAGCTAGCTGAACAGCCCAAGTATGCTAATGTAAATAGCTAGCTAGCATTTTACAAGGTAGCTCAAGCTTGGCTGGTTTGTGTTTTTACTTTACACTGTAAACACTTTAAAATAATATCTAACCGTGTGTTGTAAATGATGGACGAAGCTCAAGAAGATTTATTGGAACACGAAGACATCAGCCAGAAGCCGTTGTCACCACCTTACAATATTCCTCGTCTTCGATCTACTCGGCTGCACATACAGAGAAGCAATGTTTGCTCTCGGGCTTATTTCGTGGTGGTCATGGTCTTCTTCCATGTTTACATCTTGAATGTCATCGCCCTACTACTCTACGTGCACTACAACAACGGCCCCGGGGATTTAGTAAGTGGAGACGGGGCGTCCCCTGCTCCAGTCATCAACACGGACAGGCGCTTGCCCCAACCTGCTCCATCAGGGAGAGAGTTACATGTGGAGGAATACAGTCAGAGTTTCAGCCTACATCGTATGGAGGGGATACGAGTAAGATCTTTGGTGTAATTTATAAGAACTTAAATGTCCTTATTTGATTCTTCGCAACACTGATCACAAATGTAATATGAGACAGTACTGCTCGAGAGTGAGTATTTTATACAGTAAGTACTTACAAGAGAACTGCTAAATCATTTGCAGAGTTCAATGGTAGTAGTAATGTTATTTTTCCCAATGGAAAATTATTTTGCAGCATGTCCATATATCAAGCAACATATAGATTACACATAAATAGAAAAAAAATAGCCCATATTGTTTTGCAGATGCAGTTCCTCACTATTTCTACATTAAAACTATGTTCTGTGCCTCTCCAGGTTGGACATGTTCAACATGTGTCTGTAGTACCGGACAGAACACACGAGATGAGAACACTCAGTCTGAAACCTTTGCTGTTTGGTAAGTAAATTGTAATACTTGAATGAGACCTGCCATCTGTGGAAAAACTCGGTTGCATTATGTGTTGCTATTTATTCACAAAGAGTGGTTCACATTCTTTGATTTGAAAACATCAACTGTCCTGCAGCCACTTGAGGCGTCTGCAACATTAGCAAGATGTACCTGATATAACCAGTTTGACAGAACGCCTAGAAACCCTGTATGAGAGGGTACCTTGAGTGTACATGGCAGCTATGAAACACACTATGAATGCTTTTCAAAGAAAAAAGGAATTTCCCCCAAATAACAACAAAGTAGAACAGAAAATAATTAAATGTGCCACTTTTGTAGATCCCTAAACAGGTTTTTAAGAAAAGTTGTTCTATCTTTAGTACTCAGAAGGCAGTGACCATCCAGATTATAATAGACATGACTGCTGTTAGGCTCAGAAAAAAAAAAATATGTGGAAGTTACATTTCAGATGAAACTGCATTTCCCCATAAGTAAACCTGACGTTTTTAGAAATATGGTTTATTTTGTTCAAAATGATGAAACAAAGTTAAAGTGACAGAAACGATGCTGCAATATTTATTTAACAAAATGTAGTCAAATAACACACTGGATGCATTTTTTCATAATTCAACAACAACCTTCAGAAATATAAAAAGAATGAAACGGATAGAATTTTTGCTTCACCATTATTAATTAGAAAATACAATAAGCAGATTTAGATAGAAAGAAAACTCAAAAAGGAAATGAATTAGAAATATATAAACCAGCAACATTAAGTTCAAGTTTAGAAACACAGTATTTACATTTTATTTTCTATCATTTTCCCATCATCTTTTATGCTCAGCTGTCGTAGTGACAGTTTCTCAATCCTGAATGTGCCGTAACTATCATTTTTCAGTTCTAACCTGCTTTGAATTCCTTTTAAAAAGTCGGACAAATATTTAAAGCTGCAGCTTTATGGCAAGCTTCTAAACTATCCGCCCTGCTCGGTTGATCTCACACTCAGAATGTTTTAAGATTCTGCAAGTTGTTAGTTCCTGCACCTGTGACTTTTCCACTTGCGCACAGCTGCAGTGAGGCTTCTGTCTTCTCTTTGCCAAGCGTAAGCCTTATTGACCACCAGGCGTTCCCCCTGGACTGTCCCGGTTACTAGGAAGGTGCCGCCTCGTGGATGCTGTCGGGTCATGTTCCGAACGCATGTGGCATCTCTCTCTAGCCACAGTTCAATGCGTGAGCGAATCTGCCCACCTAGTAGAGACCCACGCTTTAAGACGTCCAGCTTGGCAGCCAAGGAGAACTGAGATAGACTTACTGGACTATACCTAAGCCTTGTCAGACGCAGCTTCACAACTGGGAGGATAATAGATGAACAGAGATGCAATATTGACTTCTGTTTTCAATAAAAGAAGTGGAGTGTTTTTGTTGGACGAGACATGTCGGCACTCACCAAAATCACTCCTACAGAAGTTCTCCAGTGTCTCTTTTGGGGAGGAGGCCTCCTCCAGCTCACAGTCCCGACAGCTTGCCTGAGGCACTGAAACCGTTAAACCACCAATTGAATAATTGGTTTAATGAACTCGACTCAATCACACGTGTGCGGTCGCTCACCTCCGCGCGCCCCCGTGTAAGCAGTTGCGTTGGTGATGGAGGAGATGCACACGAGGTGGTCTGCAGGATACTGGTCACACCGCAGGATTTCAGGCCAGGGGTAGCCGTAGCAACTCATGATTGGCGCACAGCTGCCCTGCACAGATTCACACAAACTTCTGCAGGGGGAGATAAACCTGTCAAAGACGGCATGGAGAGGGAAATGGACAGCAGTGATTAGAAGAAAGGTTTTAAATAGATTTAGGAATACACACCACCCAGCTAAAATATGCTAATGTGATAAAAAAAAAGGAGACGATTGTCCTGTGATTAACTAAACTTTCTGTGTGAAACCACAGCATTTTTTTCTGAGATTAGCACCAATTATCATCATTTCTAAATTGTGTTATCTGTTGATGACCCTGTCGGTGTCGGTTGAAAAAAGTGTTCTTTCTCCAGCTTTGTTTTCCCTCTAGAAACTCTTATTCTAAGGTGCGATTTGCTGCATTGATAATGGCTCTAAGAAATGACGAAAATAAGAACGCCACAGTCTTTTGAGTCAGGTTTTTTATTTTTTTGACACATTCTATTCTACTTTGTGGAAACAAAACATACCTGTCTAGGCAGATCGGAGCAAAAAGAGAGCAGAGGAAAATGCGAGCGTCTGGATGGCACTCTCTGGCCAACAGTGGCAACCAGCTGGCGCTCTGCTGGACAGCCTCAGCTGGGGAATCATGGCCTAGGAGGTTCGGGATCCGCATGGTGTCATAGCCAATGTTGTGGCACAAGGCCATGGTGGAAGGGATTGGCACACATCGAGAAGAGAAGCGGGGATCCCACAGTTTACCGTCGCTTATTAAGTGTGTGGATCTGAAGTTAGACGGAGCACCATGCTCTCCCCACGCTTCTCCATCTTCTGCTGCCGCTGCGATTTCTTCCTTTGAAGAAGGAGAATCTCCAAATACATCTTCTTTCCTGCTGTCCACACTTGTCAGGTCTCGGCCCTTGTCCTTAAACACAGATTGAAGTGCGTCTTCTGTCCTGATATGTCCGTCCAGCTGTGCTTGACCTCTGCGTACACTCACCGGTTTGCTGGACCCAGCAAGTATGAGGAGAAGGAGCAAAGAAGCTAACTGGGAGAACATTGTCGTCAGAAAGTTAAAACGGGGGCGGGGAATCAAGAAGTGACGATGATCTCTTGGTTAAAGTGGAGGGGATGTTGTCAGAATGGATGTATTTATAGTGGGTGGTGAACAGATTTGCATAGAAGCAGAAAAGGGGAGGTGTAGAGTGCTGTAGGAGGTAGGGACGGGGTGCCAGGAGAGAGGTGCATTAATTTATTGAGTAAATTTAATATTGTCAGATTTGAGGTTTTGTAAGGTGATGTTTTTATAAACAACTTTTAAATTGATCTTGTCTATTTTTCTTCTTCTTTTCTTTACACTTTAAATCAAGGGCCACATTCAGTCTTTGGTAGAGAATTTCCTTTACTCTTTCTATAGGCACCTAGCTTTGACTCAGGACTGCAGAGAAGATTTCTAATCTGAATAAGTTCATGTAACTCTGTACGCTGAATGATTAAAATGCCGGTAATATTGGAGACAATGATTTCCTCAGAGCCCGAGGTAATTATTGACCAAGTTAACAACAACTGAACTCTGTATGGGCAGCTCTACATGTGTGAGCATGTGCAGAGGATATAAACAAAATGTCCCACTGCGTCGCCATGGCCTGATTCCTGCTCTGACAAGCAGGTCACTTCCTTTCCGGGGGAGAAAGACAGACAGCCATGGGGGGGAGAAGAGGAAGCCTCGGTCCCTCTTCATTCATATCAGTTGTCCAGATTAATGAGGCTTGACTGGACAATGGGGATTAACCAAGGGTACAGTATAAAAGATACGGTTGCCAAACAAGGCTTGTACTGTACAAGCAACCAACCTGCCGGAAGCTCTTTATCCGAAGGGTCACGGCAGGAAGACACAGATGGACTGCAGCAGAGAAAAGACAAATTATTAAACAGTACATCATAACTACGTGCATTTAGTAACAATATGCATGTTTAAGACTCGACTGCCAATCAATCTAGAGAAGATTTTGGAAATTAGAACAGATGGAAAAAATGTTTTGGCCTTTATTGTGCCTTCATTCAATACAATGAATGAAGGCAAAATGAGAACGAGCATAGCAGATTCAGATTGTGTTCCTGCATTATGGTAATTGATTTTAGCATTTTCTACTTCCTTGACACCGGTACTTCCTTTCTCTATGTTGCCACTCATTAAAGCTGCCTGAGGGACAGGCTATACCACAAGTGGCTCAATGTAGACAGACCGAGGGGAATAACCTGCACTCGTTAGATGCACAGTTCATTTACTCCTTAAACCTTAAAGGAGGACCTTCATGTAAATATTCTGAAATAGTCTGATATTTACTATACCTTCCTACCTTTTGTTTTTGTTTTTTGTTGTTTTTTGTTTTGTTTTTTTTGCAGTAAGTGCCAAAATAAAACTTTAGAGATATAAACATATGGCATAAACTGCTTTAGTCAGACCAGACTATAGCAATTGTAGCAAAAGGTGAGGAGGTAAATGCAAACGAGTGGCACATTTTCAGCATTTAAGTTGCAAAGAAGTTTGAAACCATGTGTTTTCCCCTCCATCTGCACTACTTTATGTTGGTCTTTCACATCAAATTTGTAGTGTGTGTGCGCGTGTGTGCCTGTGTTGCCTGATACCATTTATTGATGTGTTTTCATGTTTTTTTCTGCAGAGATTCCTGGTTTCCTATCGGAGGAGGAGTGCCGTGTGGTGGTACAGCTGGCCCAGCTCAAAGGTCTGATGGACAGCCAGGCAGCAACACCTAGCCAAGATCAAACACAGTTAAACCAGCCACTGCTTTCTCTGAGCACGGAAGAGGTCTTCAGTCTGTTGGACCTGAACCAAGACGGGTTTCTTCAGAAGCAGGAGGTATCCGCAGGATAACAGCGCACATTTCTAAAATGGAAATTATGAATTGTAAATTTATGATTTTGCCTTTTTTTTTGCAAAAAGACACATGATTTTGTTTCCCTTCTAGATTGTGAGTCATTCTCGTTCTCGAGATGGGACGTGGTTAAGCCCTGATAACTTACGGCAAATACTGACTGGCCTGGAAGCCTCTCCAACAGGTTAGTCCTTCTGTAATTCATATGCATATTTCTAAGTGCTCTGGGTGATAGTAGAGAAAAAGTTGGATTTCTATGCAAAATGGAAAGGTCTGGAATTTCATAGAAGAATGTTTCATGTCTGGATAATTATGGGGAAAGAAGATAAGTGCTAATAAGTGAACATTTATTTCCAGATTTTCTTGTTTTTCCACTCATCCACTCTCTTAGTGTGTTTTTTTTGTTTCCACTTCAAAACTTGACCTGATTTTTTTTTTTGCGTGTTTTTGTTTCAGCTTTAAAAAATATTGAGAAGTGAGATATTTTACTCTGAAAAATATGCAGTTTTGTTGTAAAAATATGTAGAAACCTTCAAAACTTAATGTTGATTCAATTTTAGAACTTCAGTTGGCCTTTGTCTAGGTGCATGATAGGATCTCTGAATACATTTTCAGGATTCTTGAAATTAGTCTGTGTGTGTGTGTGTGCGTGTGTGTGTGTGTGTGTGCGTGTGTGTGTGCGTGCGTGTGCGCGTGTGCGTGTGTGTGTGTGTGTGTGTGTGGTCCCTGCTTTTGTTCTGGTAAAGACACTGTAAATAGCTGACTTGTGGCTGCGGTTGCGTGCAAGTGTTTGTGAATGTTAAGGCAGGAAGAGGGGTGACACCATTTTGACCCGATACCATTGTGCCATGCCAGGCGTTCTCCACATCCGGAAGGGCCTCGTCCTATCTCATTAAAACCCGATTGTCTGCCAGGCCTTTCTCTTAATTTTCCCCCGGATACCATGTATTCCCCAGCTGCCTTGTCCTCTAGTCACCTCTGCTCTGGCACCCCAGAGCTATTGTTGCGACTGGGACACGGGTCTCCCAGGGGAACTCAGGACAATTTTAGCTGAAGAATAAGCATATGGCTGAACAAAGAAAAAATTACTAAAAACCAGGTCCCAGAAAGGGTTTTCACTAAACAGGAATTCAGGAATTCATTCCACTGAACTGGAATCACAACCCTGCATACTGGAAGACTCTTTTAATGAGACCTCAACTTTTCTATGTGCCTTGCAGGAATACTGACGCTCGGAGAGTTTCGGCGCATTTATGATGTGTCCCAGCGTCCACGGCAACAGCGAAGCGGGAGCCTGCACAGTCACTTTAAGCAGAGAAACAGACATACATGGCTCTTTCAGGGGCTGGGATCTCACCGTGTTCTGCAAACCCTCAGGAAAAGGTCCCTACCCGTACACACTTCCCCCATTTTGTTTCACACATACAGCTTGTATTAAAGTGGAGCACTTTTCTTTTGTTTCCTCCTGTCTCCTACTCAGAGTAATCGCTCTGACTCGTCTGCCCTCTGCACTTCTGGAACTAAGTGAGCCACTGCAGGTCTCCCGCTACGAGCACGGAGACTTCACCAACGCTCACTACGATAGCAGCTCGTCTCAGTCAGAGACCACGTGTGCACACACACGGCTGGCAGGAAACACGTCTGCTCTCACAGAGGTCTCCTGCAGGTATGCAGCTTCTCGTACACTACTTCCTTTTCACGTTCTGTTTGCGTCTCAGTTCTGGATTTGCTCTTTGACTTTCAAAATGTTGCTATTTCTGCAAACGGAGGCACTAAGAAATCGGTGCTCCTTTTCTTCTGTTTTATTTGTTTGCTTGTTTCTCTTCAGGTATTTGACGGTGTTATTTTATCTCAGCTCTGTTGAGGACGGTGGTGAAAGTACCTTTCCTGTGGCGGACAATCGTACTTACAATGAGCAGGTGAATTTGGATTTGTGTACATCCGTTTGTATGAAGCATTTTTATGGAATGCAGCCAAGCTTAGACACCTCAAGTTTATTGATTACGTGTATTTTAGGCTTTGGTCCAGGATGGAGTTGATTTGACGGACACTCAACAGGCTTGTGGCAAAGGGAACCTGAGACTGACCCCAACTGCTGGAACAGCTCTCCTCTGGTATAATCATCTCTCTGATGGCAGAGGTAAAAAAAAAAAAACTTTTGTTATATACATAATCTTAACAGTGTGATCATTAACCCATGTTGCTCATATTTAGACCTGAATCAAAGTAGATCCAAATATGAGCATCTTTTTTAATTTCTAGTATCTATGTTGGTGGTTATATAAACCAAAAAGTTTGAGTAAACCGTCTTGGCTGCTGTTTCCTCCGTGTTTCTCCAGGTTGGATGGGCGAGTTAGACGAGTATTCCCTGCATGGTGATTGTCCAGTCAAGCGAGGAGTAAAGTGGGTGGCCAACAGCTGGGTGAATGTGGACCCTGATCACCAGCAGCAGGCTCGCTACCAGAGACTAGTTGCTCAAAGGCATCAAGCCAAGTCTGGTATGGATGAGCACTACCAGTCTCTGTCACACAGCGACCTCCACCTGGATCTATAGCCAGGCTGTGAAACAAACATGACACCAAAACATTGCTTTGGAAATGGAGTCATTCCGTCTAGTGAGGTCTGACTGACATTTACACAACATCAGATGACGAGGAGGACTTTGCAAAAGTAAGGAGCAGCCCGCATTATTTTATAGATGTGGCTAAAAAGGACCCAGACGTTGAGGTAATTTTAAAATTACAGCATTTGTACACTAAAAAGTCAGTCCCAAAGAGCTGAAAACTTACATAACACTGAGATCAGCTGCTACATAATGCATATGTGTTCCAGTTTTCTATGCCTTTGCTCAATTTGTTTCTATTTCCTAAAGCTGTGATCAGCAGACGCTAATCATCTGCTTTAAGTCATATCATAATCCTCGTTTCTTCATCACTTGGCCAGTTTCTTCAGATTGTTTTAAAGCCACAACATACTAAGTGAGGTTATGCAATAATTTAGCCAAGATCAGTTTTTGTTAGATTTTTATTTTTTTTTACTTTTAACAGCAAAAGACAGTTTATTATTGGTTCTCAGTCAAATTGTTTGTGTAGGCGCAGCACTAGATTTAGTATGAATCATTTGTTCTTTAATGATTCATAGGTTAATGTGTATGGATTACCGAGCTGAAAAGACATTCCTTTGACACATTTTAAGTATAAAAATTTAACAGAAATATATTTAAATTAGTTATTGTTAAAGAGTTGTGAAAATCTCAAGACCACTTCAGTTTCATATAAGCAGGTCGGGCCTTTAAGTGCAAAATTTAAGTGATAAAGGCAGGCTCCAGACTTTTGCATTGTTCTTTGTCGAGATGATAATTGCACATAACAGCATCACAATATCTCTTTTCATAAAATATTATGATTTCAATATTGATGGGGCCAATTCCCTAGAATTTAATTTATAATTTATAAGAAACATTATCCAGAAATTTAAGAGTGTAAATGTTTCAAACCTAAACCGCACCTTAACGATATATAACCGATATAGAGCGATAGCTATTTCTAAACAAAATGAGGAGAGATGCAAAAACATGCAGTCAAATATAAGAGCTAAGCCAGCTAGTGTGCATTTTGTTTTGGTTTGTGAGGCTTCTGCCCCTGCTTCAGGTTATTCTTATTTATTTTCTTATTTATTGCTTTGAAAGTGAAGCCTTTTGTTAGAAGTTAACACAATGTTCATCTGTGAATGTGTTTCCTGAGGGAAAATGTTTCTCAGATCTTTTCTTTTAGCTCTGTTCTTCATATCTATGTCCAGAGTTACTGATCTGTTGCACTGAAGTGTTATTTAATAAGACTTTGTCGTCATCCTGTGAAACCAAGAGTCAGGATTAAAATGGGCTGGACAGAATAATACACAGACAGTCCTTCAGGTAAAAGACAAATGTACGTCTTTGATATGTTTTGCTGAGTGTTTTTTTTCCCCCACACACAAATAATATATTTATTGTCTCAGACTATTTATTTATTTATTACCACAAATTAGTAATTTTATTTAAAGACATGGGTATTTATAAATGGTTGACATTGCACCCAATCTGTAAGTGTGCACATTGTACTTGTGTGTGTTGAGATGTTAACTGTATAAAGCTGTGTTTTATTAATGGTGTTTGAGCGTTTTTTTTTTGTTTTTTTTTGTTTTTTTTTGTTTTTTTTTGTGATGATGAAGATCCACATTTTGGCCACTAGATGTCATCCATCATCAAGTATGTCCCACGAATCTGAGACAAAGATTAAAACCCACAATTAATACAATTTAAAGTCACTCTTTTAATTAACCTCTGTTATACAGACATATATTTGCATAAGACCTTTCCTACAATACAACTCAAAAATTATGTTTCAATCTCATGAGCTGGGACAGTTGATTCTTAAAATTGTTAATGTCATTAATACATTATAAATGTTAAAAAGTTAAATCTGAAATTGGACGGCACCTGTTTTTGTACAATCATATGATAGTCCCTCAAATTAACAGTAGAATACTTGGGACTGCGACTATCAATTAAGTTTGTCAGCAATAAGTCAAAATGGTTATCACACTTGACAAACATTATTAACTATCATTACATTGGTTTTAGATCATTATTTTTGTCCCTTGCAACATTTATAACTCAAACCCTTTCACTGATCATTTAGGCTTCTAAAATGGAGGTGAAGACTGGAATTGGTCTCCATCCTAAACTTTGATGATACAGGCAGTCTCAGTAAAATAAGGCATCACTGAAAAGTTGATGGATTTTAATTCAAATAATAGAGTGAAGCTTGCATATAAATCAGTTATACATTGATATATTTTGTTTACATGTTTGTAAATTTTGACAGCAAGTGAAAACCAAAAATATTGTGAAAAATAATAGATGCTATTTAAAGCAAAGGCAAAAATATGTTTTTATTAATCAAATGTTAATTAATATCCAAATTATGACCTACAAAGTCCAGTGCAGAACTGCAATAAGGAGGGCATCACAGAAAATGTGATTGCTCAAAACATTTCCTGGATGCTGGGTCCAAAAATGTGAATGGGAAGTTGAGTGAAACAAAAACTTGCAGAAAATGTCAACAATAACTGCAGCCTTGGGAAAGTTGTATAACAAACCATGTCAAAGATATGAGAGACATTCTAAAAGTACAGCGTATGGAGTCAGTGCATCAAGACTTACCACACACGCACGTATCCATGGGCTTTAACTGTCACACTCATGAATCACATGCCAGAAGCCTCTTACCCAGGCTAAGAAAAAGAATGACAGGACTGTTGCTCAGAAGCCCTATTTTCTAATGAAAATAAGAAATCAGGGCAGCACAGTAAGGAGGAGGAGGAAAAGTGAAGGACAGAATTCAAGTTGTTGGGGAGCCATATCACATTCTGCTGTTGGTCCAGTATGTTCCAAAAACAGAGCTGCCATCTACCATGAAATCTTAGTACACTTGATGCTTCCCTCTGCTGACAAGCTTTATGAATATACTGATTCAATTTTCCAGTCGAACTTGGCACATGATGTAAGAGTGTAGTGGAGGAATTTTGATCCACTGTCTCCAGGAGAATTGTGTTAATTGAGACTCATTAGATTGCTTTTGATCATGAATCATGATCATATTTAAAGTCCTTCCACAGCATTTCAGTTGGAGTTAAGTCCAGACTGACTCAGTCAATACAAAAGACTGATTTGAGAGGTTTTGTTAGATGCTCAGAGGCAGGCATATTGCCTCTGAATGGTTCAGCTTATTATCTTGCTGCAAAACCCAACTGTATACTTGAGCTTATGGCAACAAACTGATAACTTAGGGATTTTCTGCTTAAGAGCATAATTTATGTAATCAATTATGACAAGTATTTCAGGTATTGACGCAGCAAAGAATCCCCAGATCATAGCAATAGAATCACATCTTCCTGTTAGTATAATGTTCTTCCTTCTGTTAGTTTTATGCCAGATGTAATGGGATTGACACCTTCCAAAGAGTTACACTTTTTTTTTTTTTACCACTCTTTCTCAAATATTTTCTAAAACACTGAATGTGTAATACACAAATATCTGGAGGAAAACATTAAAAATGACGTCAGCATTCCTTCTTCCAACATTTATGTAAGAATAAACAACAACAACAACAACAAAACTAATAATTGCACCGAGTTTGCAGGGTTAGATCTTCTTTTGGCAGGGTGACCAAAGAAAAACTTATATGTTTTTTGGTTGTTGTTTTCCTCTCTCTGCGTATTTTTAAGATAGCTTTAAAGTAGTCAATGATAGATTTTACTGGATTACGGGTTTCGATACAGTCTAAAAAACCCCAGTTCATGTCAGACGGATTTCCTGGGGCCTTGAGATATGGGACGAATTAAAAACAAACAAACAAACCAGACGGCATCAGACAGAGCGCTGTGTCCTTATCCTATCCGCTATCATTCCCATTGATATCAGGTCAAGGACGTAATCAACGCATCCTTGTCGTGACGCTTTGTGGCTGAGGGCTGCTGCTGATGCTGTGCGCGCACAGCACAGGGAACTCCCCTCAGCCAATCACGTCAGTCGGCCGGCAGCACGAGGAGGCGGGGGTAGAGCGTCCGCCACAGCTAACGGACCGTCGAGTGGAGCGGATCACATTCTCCGAGCCGTCGAACCACGGCACCTCGCAGAACAGGGATTATGGACTTCTAACCGAGCTGCTGAATCAAATAATCATACAAATTATTTCCCCTTAGGCGTAGTATCATTTTTCATTTAAGGGGTTATCCATGAGATTCTTCAGGCTTACCTTTAAGTGCTTCGTCGACTGCTTTTGAATCTCCTCCTTGTCAACGGCTCAACTGACCGCGACGCTTTGTGACATTTTTTCCATCTCTTTCGGCTGAGCTGAGGGGTTCCAACGTGTGATATTTAAAAAAAAAACAGAATCTTTTTTTTTTTATTATTTCAGAGAGAAGAAATAACAAACTCAAATAACAACAAGAACAATTGGAGCAGTGTAGCCTACATTGTGGCTACATCTCTCTGTCTCCCCCTCTGAGCCAGCCGGGTACGTTTTTTTCAAACAAACAGATATTCTTAAAAAACTTGAAAGCTTCCCTCTGCCATAACAAAAACAACCAGCTTCTTTCTTCACTTAACATGTCACCAGAGCTGGAAGAGAACAGCCAAGGTAAGGGTTGCATGGATATCCTGTTTAATGTTATTTTTAACTTTACAGCTGATTAAACATTTAGCAGACATTTCAACACCTTTAGATAAATGAATGCATCGCTGTTTTCACGTTATTCACCAGGGATCAGACACAACAGCTGAACTCTACCAGCTTCTGCCTTTATTGCTTAATGCATCATGAGACATGACAATAAATATGGCACATGCAGCCTCCAGTCACACTGAAACTGAACAGTTACCCTCTGAAAGGAGAATTCACTTTATTTCCAATGAAAATCCTGTGTACTTTGTTCCTCAGCTTGGTAAGGCTGATCTATATATATATATATATATATATATATATATATATATATATATATATATATATATATACATATATATATATATATATATATATATATATATATATATATATATTATGTCTCTTTGTTTTCTCCACCAGGCTGCTGATTTATTTTTAATTAACAATACGCCACGCAGCTCTTCCTCACATGAATCATCTCAAACCAAAGACATCGTCTTTCCACGCTGATGCCTGAATAATTTCTCCCAATTTGTTCCTCCCTCCTCATCCGTATACACACGCGCACACACACCCTTTAAACTGCTCCGATCTGGATTCATCTGCCCCGCTTTGCATCCATCTCAGGGCGTCTGACTCCTCATATCCTGGAATGCCACTGGTGAAAAGTGACGTGGCCTCACCCTTATTTAGTGGGCTATGTAAAACAGAGGAAACAAAAGCTTTATGAGTAACAGAGGAGCTGCGCCGAGGTGGCTCTGCTGGGCTTGTGTGCTGCAGCACACTAATCACGCCGCTTGCGAGACACAGACAGAGAATGAACATCGGGGGAGGGATCAGTGATCACAGTGCACTCCAACACAGTACCGGTAGCTTCGAAATATAAAATTGCAAGACACAGAAGGTTTGTGACGAGATGTGCTTATGAATGGGAATCAAGCCTCTTTAGTTCCCATTCATTGTATGTGTGGTCTCAGAGACAGTGGGTCATCTGTGATGACGTAGAATGTGTCACAGTCTCCTTTGCTGGTTTATTCAGGTCTAGCTCTCATACAGATCCATTTCAGATCCATTCATTGCTTCACCTCACCCCATCTCCCTTTCCTTTGTCATCTGACCCCTCTCTCTGTGTTCAGATGAAATCAGTGTCTCCCAGACGGAGGCAGGGGCCCTGTCCGAGGAGGAGAGCGGGGGGTCAGCTCGTCCCCTGGTGCCGGTGCTTGGTGCCGACCAAGGGTGTGGAGAGGGTGTTGGGGCTGGTCCGCCGCAGACCCAGGACGGGGCCGCAGCAGGGACTGGGAACGGGGCTGTGGCGGGACAGGAAGGAGAGCGAGAGACCTGGACCAGACAGATGGACTTCATCATGTCCTGCGTGGGATTCGCTGTGGGCTTGGGCAACGTGTGGCGGTTCCCTTATCTCTGCTACAAGAACGGAGGAGGTGAGCTTCAAAGGCCGCTCTAGGTCTCTGCTTTGAGCGCACACAGACATGCACACTGAAAATACAGACATGGTAAGACTTTCTTGAGTATGTCTGATGCTCAGCACTGTCTTTCAGAAACTTTGAAGTAGCTTGAGATTTAGAAATGCTCATAAAAACAGGATGATGTTACATAGTATTTAATTTAATTGAACATTTTTGCACCAATCGGCATGAGCAAGTCTTTGAGTCAGGTCAAATACATTTATGCAAAAAAGATCTGGACACTCACATTTCTGTTTTCACTATAAAACACGTCTAGAAATGACATGGTTGTTAGTTGAAGTTTTGTTACTGAGTTATGTAAAAATCAGATTATGATTAGGACCATATGCATCATTTATACATATGGTCAAATATGTATAATGAGGATAATGTCATTTCTTTATTTTCTCACTACATCTACCACAAAACCAACAGCACATTTTTTTGTTCTAGGATTAGCAGGTTTTCTTTTTGTTTTTTGTTTTTTTCATTTAATAAATTAGGTTAATCTGAAGACAAAATATCCTCTAAACATCAGTCTTTCAAAAAGAAATAAAATTTAACTCGTCCACAATCAAAACTGTCAACTCACACATAAAAAAACATCAGAAATTGGCACAGATCAGTGAAGGCCTGATCTCTAATTAAATGTTATAGAATAAAAAGCTTTTCAAAATTTGATTGCTCACATGCTTCTCCAGTTGGTTTAGGACCATTTAAAGGAGGAAAATCAGGAAGCTAAATGTGGTATCTATCAAAGTGTTTTATGAAAGCACACAGAGTTAATTTACCCGATTATTAATATGACATGTTGAGAGTTCTCACCCACACAGAGCTGTATAATATAAAATACAGGCCAGCTGCTAGAAAGAAAAAAATTAGATCACGCTGTTAATCGTTTCACTTATATTTATATCATGTTGTAGTGACTTATGTATTTTTTCCACATAAATTGATTATTTAAAATGAAAATTAGTTTATATTCAATGAATTACAGGAGTACTTTGCAAGGGAAAATAAAGACTGTTTTTCATTTTTATCAGTAAATCCACTTCAAACTAATAAATGATCAGGTGTAGAACTAAAAATGTTAAAATTTCCCTCATGATCTCCATCTGTGTTTGGTCCGTTCAGAGTGTTTGTACGTGTGCTTTCTGTTCAGTTCAGTTGAAATACAACCACAAGGAAACAAGTAATGCAAATTAAACTCACTTTGATTAAAGATAGTCATACTTTTGATAAAGTGTCCAGCTGGGTGCTGTACACGGAAAATGCAGCCCTTGCATTCCACCAACTTATTCAGCAGTTTCTGCCCCGTGTGTTTCCCTAATGAGAATCAACTCCTCAGTGCAATTAACACAATTCCTGATGAGCCTTGTCATCATCTGATCTGCATAGCTTTCTTCCATAAGAGTTCGACATTAGCTTGTTAACCATTTGGATTGAAGGTCATTCCACAGTTATGAGTTAAAGTGCACTCCCTTTGAGTTCTGGGGCTTTGCATATTTAACACATTTCTTGAATTTTTGGGTTGTGATAGGCTTTTCACAGAAAACATTTTTGTTTCATCTTTCTGTAATTAGCATTGACATGGTGGAATCTATGGTATGTCGACTGAATACTTAAGGTGAATTGAAAACCCTTTCAACAGTAGATTATTTAAAACCCTAGAATTGATTTAGACACAATTCTGTTTGTTCCAGAGTTTCTTTTTTACTATGGAGTGATTCAAATATCTTTATTTTGGTAGGTATTCAGTTGGTTTGCACAGCCTTGTGGGATCATCTGGTCCGTTATCAGTTTGAGTTTAAAAATTTTGGAATTCCATCTGCCTGACTTCTCCTTTGTGTCTGCAATCGCCAACCGTCTGTTTTGTGTTGGTGAGGAACTGACATAAACAAAGAAGGAATTGAATGCAGACCCTGAATGCTTCCCTGATCTGTTACATAAATAAACAAATGTTGACCTCTTCAGCGCTTCTCAAGTACAACAAAACATCCATAACAGAGTGAAACCACCCAGAATTATTCATATCGCTGGTGGAGTTCGGTTAATGTCTTTTTTCTTCTAGATGGAAGTAATACGAGTGTTTTGGGGCGACCCAGCCGGAATCCTATCTTTGACAAAGAATCTGGAGCTAAATATTAGGGTGATAGCAAGGAGGCCTTCCAGCTTCAAAGACTTGGAGGTCATCACCAAAGATAAATAATCAAAAGAGCAGTAGAAACATGCAAAAAGCCGGTCACCAGTTTTAGGAAGGTTTTACTATAACACCAAATAAAGATTTTTCAACTGATTCTTGGGAAGTGTATGCAAAAATTCAATATGCTGTTTTATTCAAATGCAAATAAAAAACTTTTTCTTATATAGTGATGTAGCTTTTGTTGGGCTTTATTATCTTTTGTGAGATGCTTCCCCCCTTTCCTAACAGAAACAAACTTCTCAGTTGAATGAAAATAATTTCTAATCTAAAATGACCCCAGAGCATCAATAATCTTTAGTATAAGTGTAGGTCCAATGACTTAGAGTCATTTTAATGGCAAAATACTGTCAAAACTAGAGATTTACATACATGTCATGTCGTCTATGTCATACTTGTAGAGGCATACCTAAAACAGTGAAAATGCTAAGCATATGTATCAAAAGTTGTTTAATACATTGGCTAAGCAAATCTCTTGCTCATTATTCAAGCTTTTAGCAAGTAGAAATGATTTTGGTAACCGTAACCAGATCTGTAGTAAAGAGAAGGTTTAGTCCATTTCAAGTCAAAAAGTGGGGTTATATAACTTTCCTATTGTGTACGCAAATTGGATTTTCATGAAAAAGAAGACTCAGTAACTGAAGCTTTATCTGTAAGTGCACTTCACACAGTACGTATGGTTTGTTGAGCCACAGTCCTGTAAGGGCAGGTCTAGAAAGGCCTGCATGCCTTTGAACACGTAGCTCTAAAGCTCAGCCTCCACGTGATTCTTTATTTATTATAGCCAGCCGCTACTTAACGGTTGGGCTTAGAACAAATAGTCCAGCTGCGTTTGTCCTGCTTTCGTTTCCCTATCACACCTTCGATCGGGATTATGTCAGGTTGGTAAAGTAAGTCACTTTGCCCAAGAGTTACCTCACCTCACTACGACTTTTGCCCTTGATTTTTCTTTATCGCTGCCCTACCCACTTTTCAGTTTTTTTTTACGAGGTGCTTCATTGAAACAAAGCTGATTGTGTGATAACACCGCCCTCCCTCGTGTGTGTGTGTGTGTGTGTGTGTCTTGTGACCAGTAACGCTGATACCCACCTACTGGTATCATATAACAATACTCAGCCTTACACAGTGCGCCTCCTGCGCGCCTGTGCTGCAGTCCTGATGCGTACAGAGGTGTTCTCTTCCAGCATAGGGAGGCGTATGGATGTGTTACGTAATAGCCCGTCCATTCGTCCTCTCGGCGTCAGCACGTTCTCATCTGCGACAGTCGCTGCGCCCTTGATCAACTCGAGGGCGCAGCGACAACTTGATCAATTACATTTCGTTGTACAGCAAAAGTCTCCTCCAACACCTGTTTGTAAATGAAGCAAAAAAGCCACCTGCGTGAAACACTAAAAGACTAAACCAGTGTAAAATTATGTAAGTAATCCCCTACAAATCAGATGTTTCTCTGTAAATCAGCCAATGTGTCTCGTCCTCTTAGGATTACAGAGGATTTATTTAAGCCTGTCAGAAGCCTGCGACTTGATAATTTGAACAATATGTTGAGATATGTCAGCGCAGGCTTCTGTGTCTTTCTCTCTCCTGCTCTCCCAACCCTTTTCTCTCTTTGACTTGCAAATGTTTCCTTATTTGGCTAGAGCTCCCTTCTCTCAGAGAAACGGCATTTAAAAAAGAAAGAGGCTGTCAAGTGACAGAGCAAAGTCGTTGCTTCGGTGTGTGATATTTATTTTGTTGCTCTCTGTCAGAGCTCCGTAGCGCTGTCCCAGTTCCCTGCTTGCCTCTCATGTAATCTATCCATCTTTCCCTCCTTTCTTCTCGGCCTCTTTCTGCTCTGCGTCATCGCCATCATGTGACTCCCTCCCATCTGCACACTATGTTGGCATCGCTCGCCTCTGTTATTAACAAAACCAAGTGGTTGAAATTCCATTCAGTGATTTGAATGGCTCATGCCACATTTCTGTGGGTTTCTCCCCCCTTCCGCTGATCAGCTCACACTTGTGCTGCAGTATAAGAATCCAAAAAGAGGGATTAGCACAACGCAGAAAGCCATTAGCGCAACCAAGTTCTACATGACTCAGCTTCCTGTCGATTGTCCTCGTATCGTCTCCTTTTTCTGCCTTGTCACCTTGCAGCTTCCAAGTCGAAGTCTGATACCGTACTCTACTAATGTGTCAAAAACACTTGTGAAAAAGGGAGACATTGTGGTTATTTCACACAGAACATCTGGTCTGTCCTCCATGGATTTCACATATTTTGTCTTTTCTTACCTCTTAACTCCAAGTTGTCCCTAAAACCTTAAACCTGGTTTTTACATTTAGCATTAGACTTTGTTTCTGCCAATGCGCCTGTCTTTCCTACAATTTGTATTTCTTTGGAATAGAAAATGAAAACACTTTCCCAATCTCTGATATATAATAATACAGACATAAATAAATTATTTCTTACTGGTGTCTTGTTGCATTTTTTTTCCAAACTTTGGCCTGCCAAAACTAGTTTCTGCCAACTTCCAATTTCTCTTTATCATCTTCAGCAACTTAACAGCGATCAAAAGAAAATACTTATTTCTAGCCTTCCTGCTTTGAATTCCCAATATGTAATTATATTAGGAACAGAGATGAGAGCAGACACTTTAAAGCGACGTGTTGCTCATAAAAAAAAAAAAAAAAAACACTGAATATTTTGGATGTGACATTGGAAACATTCTTTATCATTGTATGCTTGTGATTAGCTTTGCTAACTATAAATATAAGTTCCTGTGTATGTATTCCCTATATCAGGGGTGCCCAAGTCCAGTCCTCGAGAGCTACCATCCAGCAACTTTCAGATGCATCCCTGCTTCAACACACCTGAATCAAATGAATGGCTCGTTATCAGGCCTCTGTAGAGCTGATCCCGGTCTGTTGGAGTAAGGATATTTCTAAAACTTGCAGGATGGTAGCTCTCGAGGACTGGACTTGGGCACCCCTGCTCTAGATAATGTAGACCAGTGGTCTCAAACTGCATATCTCAAGGTTGCAGAGTCCTGCAACTTTTAGATGAGTCCCTTGTCCTTCACACTTGGATTAAACAATAGACCTTCCTCACTAGCATGCAGTCTGGCTCTACAGAGCTCTGCTAATGAGCTAATACTGGAGCCAGATGTGCTGAAGCAGAGAGACGCCTAAAAGTTCCAGGACTTCGGCCCTTCAGACATGCACTGATGTAGATCCTCACTTAACTCTGTGGTTTCCAAAAGACTGCAAATAGTTCCAAATCCAGCACGTTTACTAAAACACAGAGATTAAAAGCTCAAAAAATAAAACATGAACTTTGCGCTACAATGAATTGTTCTGGTAACTACTGAACTTAGCTGTGGGTCAGTGTACTGCTTTGTTTCCCAAAGGTGACTACAAATTGACATACTGTTACAGGCGGGTCCTTTTAGCACCTAAAACCAACGGGCGGTACAGAAAAAAGGAGATGCATTAAATAGTCTGCGTGAATTTGTGTTTTTCAGGGGTTTTCCTGATCCCCTACTTGCTGATCGTGTTCATCGGGGGAATCCCTGTCTTCTTCCTGGAGATCGCACTGGGCCAGTTCATGAAGCAAGGAGGAGTCTCTGCGTGGAACATCGCTCCGCTTTTTAAGGGTAAATACTTCTCAGTAATTCTCTGGTGAAGTCTGATACTCAGTTCTGCTGAGGGAATCAAACGCTTTCCTCTCTTCTCTAGGTCTGGGACTAGCATCGATGGTGATTGTGTTTTTCTGTAATACCTACTACATCATGATACTGGTGTGGGGCCTCTACTATTTCTTCCACTCTTTCACTGACCCACTGCCGTGGGCCACCTGCGGACACCCTTGGAACACCCCCAACTGCACACAGGACTTCCGACGCGCCTGCCACAACCGCAGCGCTCTGCCGACGCCTGCTGCCTCCCCCTCCAACCTCTCGTCCACCCTGCCCCCGCTGAACCTGACCTCCCTTCTCCTGATCAATAACAGCTGCATGGAGGCTGAGGGTCTGCGCTCCCCGGTCATCGAGTTCTGGGAGTAGGTTTAGATCCCTCACTTGAGCGTGACGAAATTTAGAAACTGAAGCCAAACAAAGACATGAACAAAGTTACAGTTTCCTCATTTGAAATTCGTTTTGTATATTTGATGTCTCTGTGTTTTTCTCAATTTGCAAGCCAAACTAGTGATTTGATTTGGAAAAACACAGCTCAGTTCAATCACAGTGTTTGAGTTGTTTCGCTGTGAATATACTTTTGAAATCATTCTGTTTTGTTTATTTGCCTAATTTAGCCCCGAATCAGTCTCCTGCTTTCACTTTCCAGACGTAAAGTGCTCCGTCTCTCTGGAGGCCTGCATGAACCCGGCGTGATCTGCTATGAGATGGTGCTGTGTCTCATAGCCACCTGGGTCATCGTTTACTTCTGCATATGGAAAGGAGTGAAATCTACTGGCAAGGTAATGTCTTATGTAGAGGCAAAATGCTAACACCTACCTAGCATCACGCGTCATTATTTAGGTTTACATAAACCAGATTATTATTTATAGCCTCATTGGCAGGCTGTATGACAGGCGCACACAAACATTTGCTGGGAATGCGAAAGGGAAAGTAACTGCAGCGTTTTTTTTCCCTTCTCAGCTCCAAATCAGCTTTAGCATAGAGGAGGGCTCTGGACTGAAATGAAAGAACTTCCTTAGAATGCTTCCCTATTTCTGAAAGTCATTTGATGATCCCCAAGTATTTCTTAGAATGTAATCTGAGCAAACACTTAGCTACTTCTTGTTTTTATTTTCTTCAAAACGTGGCCATAAATCTTCATTTTGTAACATGTAGAAATGTAAATTCTTGTGACTCCCACAGCAGCTAAAGCCTATAGAGGGAGAGTAAAAATAATAATGAATCAGATTGAACCGACCTGCTGTAAGCTGCTTATTGCCTTTCCACTATGTACATGTTTGCAAGCTCAAAGGGGGCTTTTCCTGCCCATGTTTACCTCAGACCAAGACAAACTGTGCTCTTTCACTATTTTACTTCCACCAGACTCACGCTTTTACATGGTGACTGGGAGCGGCCTCCTTATAATAACTTGACACAGAGAACTTTCAGAAAAGGTGTACCGAAACACCCACTGTTGCAGGGAGTGTCCATGTTTTCTGGGTTTCCGTCAACAGGCCACCTTTTCTTCTCAGTAACCCGCCAGAGTCCCTTACATATCTCCTAAAGGAAGTGCATAATCTGCTTCTGCTTGTGCCTTGGGTATTTGCAAAAGCAGGTAATCACCCAGTCGAAGTGACAAGAACCATTCTACAATAGCTCAGAGGAATTTAACCAAATTAACTCTATCCTTTATATTTTTTTTAAGTTTCAAAAGTTTTCAAAACCTTTAAATATTTCCACATTTTGCCATGCTGAAATCTTTTAGTACTAGAGCAACATAATGAAGTGGATAGATAATAGAACATTGTTTAACCGCTGAGAAAAGTGTGCTGTTTATTTGCAGTTAGCCTCCTTTTCTTGGGCATCTCTAAATAAAATATTGTTCGACAAGCTACACCTAAGTACTAATCAAAGTCATGTAGTATTAGGACTTCCTTGCACATCAGCAATCAAAAAATCAATTAGTGTCAGATTGTAAAGAAGTGCACCTGAAGCTCTTTTTCTTTTTTTATGTGCGATTTGTTTAGGTTGTGTACTTCACAGCTCTGTTCCCCTACTTGGTTCTGGTGGTTCTTCTGGCTCATGGAGTCACCCTACCTGGAGCTCTGGATGGAATTGTTTACTACCTAAAACCAGACTGGTCCAAACTGGGAGAAGCACAGGTAACATTCTTCCATTACACGCTTTTTTCTGTTTTACTGTCCAGAAACCAAGTAATATAAAAGAGTTTGAACAAACACAGACTTTTTAATGAATGGATCAGGATCGTTGGAAATAGTCTTTTAATTTTCCATGATAGGTGTGGATTGATGCTGGCACTCAGATTTTCTTCTCCTATGCCATCGGACTTGGTGCCCTAACTGCACTGGGCAGCTACAACCGCTTCCATAACAACTGTTACCAGTGAGTTTTTACACGGCATAAAATCCAGACACCGCTGATTCTGAAAAGAGGACACTTTGAAAAAGAAGTGATGACCTTACTTTTCCTCCCAATTCACTCTCATTTGGTCTTCCAATGTCTTATTACGTAATGTGTTCACTGTTCTATGGGTGTTATAAATACTAAACTTGGTAATGCGTTCGAAGAATAAATGAAATGTAAAATGCTTCTGGGCAGACTGCTCCAACTTAAAGAATATTTCTCCTATAGTTTTCCTGAAAGTGTGCGTAAAGTTCTGTCCAAATATGGCTTCATTTTGGTTTGCTGCATGCGCTGTCACATGTTTCAGCAACGTTTGTGACATTGAGCAATAGTTGCATAATTCTGGAATAGTAGTGTGGACCTCTGAGGTAAATCTCACAACACAGCCTGCACATTTGGAATGCTCATAAAAAAGGGATTTCATAAATATTTTGCTGGTAGACATTTTCTTTTCTTCTTTAACTGTAGTTGGAAGTTACAAGATCATGTTCTGTTATGGTAAATGTTAGCTCTCACACATGCAACAGGTCAGGAAACGCAGTGTTTTCGAAAACTTTTCTATCTGCGTTGAACTTTTTCACATTTTTCACTTTACAATAACAAACTTTATAGTATTTATTGTGATGTCAACTAAACAATGCAAATAAAGGTGAATAGTAATGAAAGAAAAATAAATATGTTTTTTTTTGTCACGTTTACGGATAGAAATGAAAAAACTGTGGTGTGCATTTATTTTTAGCCTTCCTGACTCCATCGAGTGTAGAATCACCTCATGCTGCTATCACAGCTGCAAGTCTTTGTATCTCTCCACCACCACTGCACATGTAAAGACTGAAACGTTCCCCAATTATTTTGTGCACAAATACACTTTGGTCTAAATCATTGCATTATAGCTCTGGCTCGGTGTTTAGTTTACTTGTGCTGGATGGTGAACTGAATCTCAGGTGATTAAGAGCCTCTAACAGGTTTTTGTTCAAGGATTATCCTGAAGTTAGCTTAATCCATCTTTTCTTCAGCTCTGTATCAATCCCAAAGTAAATGTTTTTCTCACATCATAATACTGCCACTACCAAGTTTTAACAGTGGCAATGATGTATTCAGGTTGATGAGCAGTGGCCCTTTTTTTTTTTTTTTTTTGCCTCACACTGAGTTATACATGCAGGTCATTACATTATCTTACAAAGCCCTGGGGTCTTCAAAGGACACTTGGGTCTATTCTTACTCACAACTAATGTATGTTTGCTATTTGAGTGATTTCTGAAAGCAGTTGGTTGCACAGGATTTCCTTTATGAAAAGTCAGCTAAATATAATGCAAAGAAATTTGAAGAAACTTTCTTCCTCTTCACAATTATGCACTGCTCTGTCTTGTTCTGTCACATCAAATTGCCATGAAGGACACTGCAATCCCTAATTGCAATAGGGCATAATGTGAAAAAGTTCAATAGGTACACATGCCTTTCCACGCAACAGCTTCCTTTAATGGTATGTTTGCCATGGTGCTTCAAAAATAACGCTCTATCGACCTGTTAACAGTGTTGTTCGGAACCATTTGTCAGGGTACCTTGAAAATGAACACATTAGCCGTAATGACTGGAAGGCAGCTGCTGTTCAAACTATTTTAATGCCGTCTTTTCGTTAATAAGAAATAAAGCAATCAATTTCCCTGAACTGAGCTCCATTTGGTTTCAAAGAATTTTCTTTCGTCCTTGTTTGAATGCTGTGCTGTAATAAATCGGGATTACGGCACACATTCTCAGGCAGTCTCTACTCAGAGGGATTCAAGGTGTTTGCTTCTGTTTGTTTACAGGAAAAAGTCACAGAAGCGCTTGTGGAAAGAGCAAAAAAAAAAAAAAGCACTGGGGAAGGAAAATTGATTCCTAGAGGCTGTTGACATTTTCCCATAGATAGAGGAGGGTGCTCATGAACATTACCATGAAACAATATTACAGCAACCAGTGCAGATGTTGTTTATACATTCCTCATATCTGAGTGGAGTTGTGCTACTGTAGACCCCAATACAGTTGGACTTATAGTTGCGTAGAAGTCCAAAAACAGACACGTTTTTTTATATTCCGAAGTGTACCTCAGTGTTTCCAACAGAGAGCATACTCCAGCATGAGTCACTTAACTCACATGACTGCTTCTAATAGCACACAAACTAGAAATATAGATTTGAAGTGCAACTTATCTGGCAGTCGGAGGCATTAGCTCTCCTTGCTACATGCCATCTAAGACAGCTATGTATTTCAGAGAAATTGCTATTGATCTCTAATTTACCCAGGCTGTCTCCTCTTTGCTTGGGTCTGTCTTGAGTGTGTTACATAAGCCTACGTTACGTCATATGCTCTGACATATTTTCCCCACATGTTTTTTTTTTCTTTGTGTAATTGTTGTTTTGATTTGTTTTTTTTTGTTTTTTTGCTTTTTTTGCGTTTCCCTGCAGGGATGCATTTGTCCTGGCTCTTATCAACAGTGGAACCAGTTTTTTTGCTGGCTTCGTTGTGTTCTCTGCTCTGGGCTTCATGGCTGCAGAACAGGGAGTGGACATCAGTAAGGTGGCTGAGAGTGGTGAGTCCACCTCATCAGTTGTGAGTCACTCTCAGTATCGAAGGGTTTTGTCATTCTAACTGTGTTTCTCTGTGTGCAGGCCCAGGCCTGGCTTTCATAGCCTACCCCAAGGCTGTGACTCTGATGCCTCTGGCACCGCTTTGGGCAGCGCTGTTTTTCTTCATGTTACTAGTACTGGGCCTGGACAGTCAGGTAATGCTGAGACTTGACCTTGGCGAAAGACGTTAGCTCAGAGGGAACTGAGTTCAACGTCTTATCCTGACACTGCGACTCTATTTAAATTTAAAGTGCATCCAGTTTGAAACGTTTGCACAAATGCACCACATGTATAATTGTCGTAGTAATTCTGCGACTTTAAGGAAGACTTTAAGCTATTCTTGATCCAGGGTGGAATTATTGGAAACATTCAGCTTCAGTGAGTTTTAAAAACAAAAACTGGGTGTCAATTCACAATTCACTGTTAATTTAACAGTGCATTTTCTCCAGTTTTTCTCCAATTCACACAATTATGTGACTGCTAAATTATACAGTCAAAGATGTCTATGTTGTGGTGACAAAAAGCTTTTATCCTCTTACAAATTTATTCTGATTCTCCTTTTATATCCACAGTTAAAGGTTTCAAATGATGAGTACTTCAGTATCAGACAATAATAACTAAGGTTAAAAGATACATGTTTGAAATGATGATTTAGTATAAATATATCTAGACTAACCTGGCCCAAGTGACACCATATCCATTATTAAGTTATGAAACCTGATTACTGGTTGACCTGCAGAATCAAGAAATCCCTTTCAGCTTAAAGTTGGCTAAAAGATCTCAGAACATCATTCCCTAATCTAAAAAAATTCAAAAACATATGAGAAATGAATTGAGGTTGTGTTTTGTATAATAATTTCACCCTGAAAAAAATTGGTTCAAGTGCATCCCCAAACGCACAAAAACATGCATGAATATGATTTGGGTATTACAATCATTCATCCACAATGTAGCTCAGGCACTTTTTTTTATCTTCTGCCTTTTTCTGACTCACTTCCTTTCATACAAACGACTTAAACACACCACATCTACGGCGTTTCTTTGCACCCTCTTTGCTATGTTCCTGTTTGAGCCAAGGCCTACATCTATTGTCTAGCAGCCCGGAGATTTCTCAATGAAACTTCTGTCTGATTCACACAGAGAGTGTCTGTCTGCTCTCAGACCCATTCACTTACTCTCACTTTCCATTCTTGTCCTCATTTCTTGTCCTTTTGTTTTAGTTTTCTCTTTCTCCGTCTGCCAATGCCACGTTGCCCAAGAACGTGCTGCAAGTTTGATGTTCTATTTTGAAAGCCAAACTATTTTCCTGCAAGCGTCCATAAATACATTGTTGCGCGAGGAGACTGGAAAGGGATGCCATTCAAATCTCCAGTGTATAAAGCACTTTTTCAGTTAGATTGAACATCTGCGGTTTGACGGGAACACTGAGCAGTGAGCGGATTCATGCAGCAGTCTGTTCGAAACAAAGAACTGGGTGTTCGCTGTAACACTTCATATTAACTTCTTGATTAAAGAAAAAAAAAAAAGATGCTTTGAGTCTGAACCTGATGTTGTTGCTTCCAGACAGGCATGGGCTGGTTTGAGATTCTTACTAATTTCTCCTGAAGTTTATTAAATAGTGCTGTAACGTCATTTAAAAAAGCGCTTTATGCATAAAAAATGTGAACAAGATATATCACAATCTAATTGATTTTACGTAATTCAGAAAAGCTGTTTTTATTCCTGCTGTTGCTTATGGTGCTTTTATAACACAATATAATATTTAATTATTGTATTTTGGGTTTGGATTGTTAGTAAAAGGTACTCCGCGCTACCTTACATTTAAAAGAATAAGTGACTAATTGCTGTAAACGAATCAGTAAAACATGCAAACTACAAAAAGATAATGAAAGCAGTGAAACATAGCCAGACAAAATAACTATTGGCATGAATAAAATAAAACCCAGTTGTTGATCAGTAAGCTAAAATATTCTGCTCAACTGGAACTAAAAGCCATAAAAATATATACAAAGTGAAAACCTTCAATAAACAACCTTTAAATTTAGCCTGTTGTCTTTTGCTGTTTGTGTATTGAAGCAGCCGTGGCTCTGAACACAGGGATAACAGCTGGCTAATTACTCAAGCTGTTTTCTTGGATAGAGCTATTTGTGGGCTTTAAAGAGACTGTAGTTTTACCTTGAGAGTGATGGGTGGCTCATTTAGTTTCCACACCATGAATGTATCTGTTCTTTTGGACTGGAGATATTTTCAGTCAGCTTTATTTGCCTGTTTTTCTTTGCAAGTGAGGGGAAAAGTACGGCCAGCGAACGCTCCAGTCACTTCAGCCCTTCCTTTGTGGGGAGAGTCAGAACTTTTTTAGCAGTTTTGAAATTATAACTTTCTGATATCATTATCTGATGAATGCCTTCCACAAGTAATAACATAGAAAACTTCCAAACTCCTCTATGCCACTGTGTTGTCTACTAGATTCTCGTGAACTTTTCTCCTATCTTCTCTACTGTTCAGTTCGTAGGGGTGGAAGGCCTGATAACAGGACTCATGGACATGCTGCCTCCTAAATCTGCCCTTTCCTCATTGAGACGAGAAGTAGTTGCTGCCATCTGCTGCATCATCTGCTTCCTTATTGACTTGTCCATGGTCACAGAGGTACAGAAAGGGTTTTGAATGTATTTTTTTTTAAATTTATTTATTTTTTATCATAACTTACTGTGATGGTAAGAAAGTTACATTAAAAGGTCATCATAAAGTTTCATTAAAATATTAAGAGCAGATTAATAATGTACTGGATAAAAGTAAATGAAGTAATTCAGTGAATAGATTCTGAATGCTCTTTCTGTTTTCCGTCAGGGAGGGATGTATGTGTTCCAAATTTTTGACTACTACTCCGCCAGCGGCATGACTTTGCTGTGGCAGGCCTTCTGGGAGTGTGTTGTGATCGCATGGGTTTATGGTGAGTTAATTCCTTGCAGCAGACTCAACAGAAACTACGCAGCTGGCCGGTTCAAAACAACGTCCTCGTGTCCCCCTTCTCAGGCGCAGACCGTTTCATGGATGACGTGGCTCGTATGATTGGCTATCAGCCCTTACCCTACATGAAGTGGTGCTGGTCCTACATCACGCCTTTTGTCTGCGTGGTATGCGAGGCTTTGGACCCTTTCTATTTGACTTTGCCGGTTTGTATTAACCTAATGGGGTTTCATGTGTTTATGCAGGCAGTGTTCCTCTTCCACGTGGTGAACTACCAACCTCTCACCTACAACACGGTGTACACCTACCCTGTATGGGGAGAAGCACTTGGGTGGGCACTGGCTCTTTCTTCTATGCTCTGTATTCCTCTTACTGTTCTCTACAAGCTGCTGCGATGCAAAGGACCTCTGCGGGAGGTGAGATTATCTTTTTTTGGGACTTTCAGTTAATGATACATTTGAATAATTCTGGCTCTTTGGACATACAACAAGCTTGAACATTTTCCTGACTCAGAGCTTGTCGTGTTTTTATTGTCTTTCCCTCCTGCAGCGGTGGCAAAACCTAACTACCCCCATCTGGGGCAGACACCACCTGGAGTACTTGGCGCCAGAAAGCGAGGCCAAGCTGCTGCCCGCTGCAGAGACGAAGAGCACCCTCCTCTTTGAGAGTGTAATTTGACGACCTGAGCTTTGATCTCAGCAACACATGTCCACCAAAACATGCACAAACGCTACATTGGCCTTGTCTGAACTAAACACAAATCAGTAAAACACTCTACAATTTTTAAAACGTACAAAAAGGAAAAAAAAGAAAAGAAAAAAAAAAAAGATCCTGGGCAAATGGACCAAAGAAAACACTGGAGAAGAACTGAAACACACCTGCATTCATGAAGTCACGCCCTCTGCTCTGTTTCTTTCACTCTACCTCGCTGGCTTCCTGCTCTCTGTCTGTCCCTCCGTCCTCCTGCCTTCGTGCTGTCTCGTCCCCTTCTCGTATTGTGGGTGTTATCGTGTCTGCCATAGCTGCAGTGTCTCCCCTCTCTGCACCTTTCTGTCAGTATATATAAAGCCTCAGCCGGCCCTCAGTCAGCGAGGCATTTTGTTTCACATGAGGAGAAACCTCTGGTTAAAACTGTCGAGATGAGCTCTCATCATGTCTGCTAGTGAAATCCCATCGTCGTAGTGTGTATGCATGTAGCTGCATGTGTGCCCATGCCCTGTGTATCTGTACGTGCGTGGGCATTTGCATGTGTATGTAAGGGAGTGTGTGTGTGTGTGTGTGTGTGCACGCGTATGCGTGCGTGCGTGTGTGTGTGTGTGTGTTGGACCATGGCAGTGTTACCTTCAATTACATGTCACATTGCCTATGGACAGTAATTTCTGCCAGCTGTATTCACTTCATTAAGTGTACTAAAAATGACTTCCATTTGTTTTAAAAAATAAAAAAATAAATGAAAAGAAAGAAAATATATATAATCACAACAAGACAATGCCTCACCATTTCCAGCTGTGTATTATAAACTAACTTAAGTATCTTGTGTATTGTAGTGTTGTGAATTAGTGTTATTTTTTTGGGGGGGGGAGATTAATGAGGATTATTAACATGTTTAGAGAAGAGAGGAACATCCAACTGAGCTGTGTACCAAGCACGAGAGAGAGTTGTTGGGATGGAACAGAGAGAAGCAATAAACGATCAGATGAAGACATGTACTGTGTTGTTAAGGGTCTTTATTTCTTTGTTTTCACTCACTAAAATGTACAATATATACACACACAATACACAGGAAGCACAACTTCTTGGTTCAATTATCTCAAATGTCTGAATGGGGTAGTTTGGAAGTGGAGTTCAGTGGAATATGAGCCCTGCGATGTCAAACACGTCATTTTCCTGGGCGTCTACCGGTTTAACAAGGTTGGTATTTTCCTTCAGAAGCTCCAGTATCGAATCCTCTAATTTTCTTCTACCATCTAAAATCTAAGATGATTAGACACCCATCCTAAGAAGCAACATTTCCATAGAATACAAGGTCTTTTAATGTGGCAACAGGAAATAAAGTTATTTAAACCAATTCTGACTAAAAATATGTCTTTAATGTTTTCAACAGAAATATTTATGAACTGAAACATTCTCCAGAATTTGATGAGTACTAAAATAAATCTATTCATGTATATTTTATGGATCAGTGACATTTTTCCATCCATTTACTTGGAGATAATATAATAAATTCATTATCATTCATACCTATTACATAAATTATATTTAAAAAGTGGCAAATCCAAGTGATATTGTTAGAGAAAAAAGTACATTAAAATGCCTGATCTATCTTTTAATTAACTGCAACCTCTAACATCAACCTGTCATTGAAAAGACAGAAAAGATTGTTAATGAAAAACACAAAAATGTTAAAAAGTGTACTTGGTATTATGTTTACATAAAAATGGATTTCGAGTTTAAATGTTAAAAAGTTGCTAAACTTGATCAAAAGTGCGAAAAATAAAAAGGTGTTTCTCTTTCTCTTCAAAAATGCATGTTTTGAAGAGATACCCATGGAATTACAAAAATGTTATTTTCCTTATATATATATATATATATATATATAAATATATATATATATATATATATATATATATAAAAGAATAAACTATTTGACTTTAAATGTCAATTAAAAATATGTCTATCAGTGATTCTTGAGAATAGGGACAAAATGGGTTTTAATTTTCCCATAATTTTATTTAGTTATTTCTCAACCTTATGTATGCAAATATGACAAATAATGTTTAGGAAATGTAAAGATGCTAAGGTGCAGGCTTCCAGTTGCAACATTTTTTTAAAAATTAAATTTTTTATCGACCTGGCCTAGAACTTTGTCATCACCATCTGACAAAATAAATATAAAATGATTTTTAAAATACTCTATTAGTGATATTTTTACTCATTTTACAGACAAATGCTTCTCAAGAAACAAAAGAAATATTTAAAACAAAAAACAACAAAAAAGTCCATCTGACGGAGTTGACAGTGCATGACGGAGTTGACAGAACTGAAGGTGATGACAAACTAGTGAATAAAATGAAAAACTTGGTACATGTGAAGTAATGCAATTTACGTAAAATACATTAAAATGAATTAATTGCACATGTAAGTGAGATTTGTCAACAATTTCACTGAAAGTCAAAAACTCTGACGGAGTTGACGAAAAGCCAAACTACCTCAATTTATATATTATTCTGAAGGAGGCCATATTGTAGCTCATCAGGTCCATGAAATCTTTACAGTATACCAAAATCAAGCTTTTATTTCACAAAATTTCATCAAAGTTTTGTAAATTGTCAGTTATGGAATTGACTCATCATGGTTGTGACAAGCAACTTAGGAATAAAACAGAAGAAAAAACTAAAGAATAACTTAAGCTAACCGGAGCTAACTAGCCCTCTTAGCAAAGGAAGAAAAAAGACGACGTCATGGGGTCCTCAGAAGTTCTGGTGCCCCCAATAATGCCTGATTTTTTTTTTATTTTTTTTTACATTCTTTTCATTTCTGACGGTGTTGACAGAAACTTGGGACAAATTTCAATGGAGTTGGAAAATATATAAAAATGATTTTTAATTCAATTTATTGATACTTTTATTATTTATATGAATACTTATACTTAATTGTCATAATATATCATTTTAGTATTCCTTTAATTGTTTTAAACTATTATAATGTATTGAGTTCTGCTCCTGGACCAGGGATTTTACAGGCATCATCCACCGACTACAATGTTTAAAATAAAAAAATATTCAGCAAATACCTGGAAAATATACATTGTTGTGCTCACATGACCCAGGTTAGTTTAGTCAGATATTTGAAAAAAATAATATTTTGTGTATATTTTATTCACATTTTGTGCTTTATCCATAGGACCTGTTTTGTCACTATTCTCAATAATCACTATCTATGGATATTTAAAGTTTGGAGGTAGATAAACATACCATGCAAACATGACAGGAAATCCACATTGAAACAACTGCAAGTAAGATACTGCCTGGTAACAGATCCAAAAGACCCCATTTCAGAACAGTCAGCACTATCCTTTTATTACCTTTGCAGCTGCATGAAAAGAACAAATTAAATCTGTGAGTCATTAACGTTTTCTGCAAGTTGATCATTCATCTTATTGGTGTGGCAAGGAAGTCATATTGTTTTGCTTGTCTGATTAGTGCACCAGTATTTTAAAAGTAGGCTTGCACCTAACAAAACATCTTCAAAAATAAATAGAAAAAAAAAAGTTAGAAAAGGCCAGAACATCTATTCTGGCCTGGAGCTAGCCAAGAGCTAGCTAACTCTTGGCAAGTTCAAAATTAGCAGTTTATGGAAATAAGCTAACCGTTATGACTACTCTGACTTGCGAATATTGATATAAGTCCATCCATTTGTTTGAGTAAAGCTGCCCCTGTGTTTGAATGTAACAGCAAGTACGCTTTTTTTGTGGTCACATTAGTCACAAATGACAGGCAGATGTTATACTTTCCTTTTCAAAAGTGTAGACTGGTGGTGAATATGCACACACCATAAGTTTCCCTTTAGCCCCAGCCTTCCAGTCGTTCTCTGCTCCCTCTCATGGATGCCATAAATACAGACTCTCATTAGTCCTGCGTTACATTCTCCCACTCATCCCCCACCCTCCGCCATCTCAAACACTCCACACCACACAGCAAGAGAGCCGCAGTGACGTATTCCTGGCCATCTCATTATACCATATCATAAAAAGCTGGTCGCCAAGGCAACAGATCCCTGTGTTTCCCTGGCAACCGGCCGCCATGTCAAGGTGGCGCATTCTCTCCTGGTGAATGAGAGGGGAGGAGACAGTGGCAGCCAATGGAAAGCGGTGAAACATGCAAAGGGGGAGGAGAGGTTGAAGACTGCGTGAATTGAAAAAATGCGACCCCTCCTGGTCACATTTGGGTAACACAAGAAACATCCTGAAATAAGAGAAATGGACAAATCAGACCTTGGAAAAAAAAGAAAAAAAAAAAAGAAAAGAAAATTTATTTGTAGCAAAAAGCTATCATTTAATGCCTCTGCAGTGTGATTCACTCACAAAATCGTTGTCCTCCTGTCCCAGTTTCTTGAAAATGTGAAGAACTGCATCATGAACCGACACAAACAAACAGCTCTTGGGGACGGACTCGGAGAAGAAGTTTGCCCTTTCCATTTGCTCCACCACACAGGCTGTGTTTACAGCACATAAAGACAGAGCAGTGTTGATGACTTTAAAAGACTGCTTGTGTTTATGTGTGTGTTATGTACTCATCTGTTTTTAGGTTGTTTTTTGTTGTGTTTGTTTTTGCTTTTTTAATGCACTGATTAGGTAAGAACTGAATTTTGTTGTACTTTGCACAATTACGATAATTCAGCTGACCATCATAGGGAACGCATATCATCCTGATATATTTCTGCTTGACTTTTATGCACCATCCGGAACAATGTGGCGCCTCACAGGCTGAGACCTCGATGCATTCACTATCAAAAACTAATGCCTTGATTTTGTATTCACATCACTTCTGTCTCTGTTTTGTCTGTGGGTGGCTTTACCTTGACAGCCAGCTAGATAGATGGTCACACCAACGTCCCCAAAGTCACTGAAAATCTGAAATAAGAACAAAACTTTATTCAACGTTTGCTGCTCTTCACCCAAGAAGGAAATCCAGATACAGACGTACATTTTTTAGTGTCTTCACAGCAACTGTGTCCATAGAGCTGGTCACTGAGACATCCAGAATGATGCTGTGAGTCCCAGATCTACAGCTGCTCTTCTTCCCACCTTCACCTTGATTTGAATCCACAGTGAAGACCTCATACGAGTCTGAATCAGAGTCGGATGTGACTCTGTTGGAATGATAACCCCAGTTGATTTGACCTTTGCCAGAGATGTCTGAATCTGTGTCTGGCGTGCTCAAAACCACACCATTCTGGTTATCCTTATTCTTATTTAGCCTCTGTCAAAAAAGGGAAAGTGTAATGACTAAAAAAATATCAGCTAGTGCCAGCATAACATTATTTTACAGAATGCATACATTTTTCTTTGCTTCATCTTTTTCTCTTTTTTTCTGCTTTTCTTGTTCACGCCTCTGCTTGGCTTCTTGTTTCTTCTTCTCAGTTTGCAGCTTTCCGATGTCGATTCCACTCTGCAGACGGTTTGTGTGTCATAATTAAGACAAAGAAAGAGAAAGTGAGATAAATAATGAAGCCATAGAGGCTAATGTTACCAGCAGAAAGCAATTGTATTGCACTGTCATGGGCACACATGCACACACCTTCTCTTGCAGGGACTCCACGTACATTTCAGCGTTTGTGAAATTGATAGTGGCTGATGAGTGGAAGATTTTTATTCCCGGGATCTCTTTGGCCTACATGGATGCAATAGACAAAAACAACTCAGTCATAATTTTCTCTGAACCATAAATTGAAAGGTTCATGTTGTGTTTAGCTCCTTCTTCATCATGACCCATCAAGGCAGAACCCTAATTTTTGCAGCTGAAGTTCCATCCTGTCATCAATCATGAACAAAATGCCTGCTGAACTCTGAACGTTTCAAAGACTAATTCTCCAGTCAGGAGAAAGCAGTCAACCTTTTTCCAGTTTTGAAGTGACATGTATACACTGACAGTGCCACTGAGCTAACCTGTTGTAGAGCTGCTAATGTTTACATTTGTACCACTCTTGTTCATTGCCTTATCAGAGTCAAGTATAGATGTATGCTTTAATAAGAAAATATAAAAGCAATATAGAACTACAGCAAAATAACTCAAGAGCTTGAGGGCTGTGGACGTTTCTCATTGTTTCTGAGAAGATGTCCGACCTTTACAAAACCAGCGATCAAATTAATATTGCAACATCCAATGCTAAAATACTACAAGTAAAGAAAGGGAAACTGAGTAAAACTTGGATGATTTGTTTTGGAGCAATAATGTTACCTCTTTGTAGGCGTCTATGTCCAGATACAGCTCTGTGCCTGGCACATTGCCCAAGATTGAGTACCTGGGTCTGAAACGAGTAGCAGTTATATGATTAAAACAAGTATTGCCCTGCAGCCTTTTACTAATTAGATCACAGTAAGTACGATCAAAGGCGTGTTGTTACAGTTGTGTTTTGAAGATGATTGTGAGCATGGAAAAGCCGATGGAGACAGCCAGACCCAAGTCCAGATTGAGGAGGATGGTGCTTATGAATGTGACCAGCCAAACAAGCTGCATGGCAACGATACCAGCAGTTAGACATGTCAGCAGCTCCACAGACTGCATTTAAATTGAATTGGATGAAAAAGACTCACCAAGTCAACCTTGTTGGTCTTCCACAGCATGGGCATGTCCATAAACTGCTTGAACATTCCTTTCAAATTCACAAACACGATTGTGGATAAGACCGCCTGAGGAAACACAGATGAATTCAGACAAAATCCACAGCTTTACTGGGTATGAATTCTGGTCATGTTTGCAGCCTGTTGGAGTAGCTCTGTTGTGTTTGTCTGATTTGTTCTTTTTGTAGACATTAGTTCAAAAGATTTTTGATTGAGGTATTTATTCCCTTTGGGTTTTTGATGCTGTGCAGTTGGAAGGATTTTTTTTCTCCTATTTTCTTTTTTGTTTTTACTTTTGGGCACTTCTTATGATGTGTCGCCATGCCAACAAGGCATTGTTTTCACAGCTGGAGGCAGCTGATCCGCGTCTCAAAAACCCAAAATACCTGACTGCAACCACGAATATCAGAGGAGTTGAAAAGGAGGTTTCATCAACGCAGAGCAAAACCAAAGACAAGAAAGAGAAGGGAATGAAGTTGACACTTCAACTGACGGTGTCATCCAGGACATATTACTGAAGAATATCATCTTTGTTGACTGAATACTGAACTTTTAGCAAGTCATGAGGCTGTCATAGCAGCAGTCATTAGTCAGAGGCCTGTTAAGATTTATTGCAAAACTGACTTCTACCGGAGATCCTAACTGCCCACAGCATCACCGTCCACAACGAGTCTTTGATGATGCTTGGATGATATGACTTGTAGCTAAATTTAAAATGCTTTGAGATGAAAAAAGTATTTCCCAATTGAATTTGAATTAAGATGGATTGTAGTGATTATTGGTGAGCTTTAAAATCATTTTTTTCCTATAGGTTTTCCAAACCAAAACAGTGTTGTAACGAGTAGTGGTGTTACTGATCAGTTTAGAATAATTCAGTCGATGTTTGACCTGTTTTTAAATTTCTGCTGCCTTGTTTATCTCATTCCCAGGATGTTGCGATGCCAATCAACAAGATTTTTGTTGTTGCTGTCCTCATGACCGATCAGCACTGATGATTAGGTTCAGTATTTAAAAACAGTGAAATGACCCTCCATCTTAGAGAAGCATGCAAAAAGTTACCAGAAACCACTGTTAGTGAGAGAAGAAGGGAAATCGTGGTACCTTAGGGAGATCTTCAAACAAGGAGCCAATTTTCAAAACTGCAATGAGCACGATAACGGAGGAGATCATCCCAGCAACCTGACAAAAGACAAATGCCAGAACAAAAAGTAAATCTGCAAAATGTACAGAAACGTCAACCAAACATGTGACTGCAGCTGAATTCTACAGCAGAGTTCCTATTTCATTTTTCTTTGCTTTTACAATATGATCACATTAAAATTAGTTTTACTTGAGTTTTGCCGCCAGTGCTCTCCTGTACAAGACTTCGAGACATTGAGGATGTCACAGCGTAACACCGGAAAAAACCACCGATGGTGTTACAGAGGCCAAGAGAAACCAACTCCTTGAAAAAGAAAAGCAGCAAGACAGAAAAAAAACACATCAGTGAAATGTTAATTACCTAGGCCTACTGGTTGAAATGTAAATGATTTTCAAAGCTAATATGATTTCATCTTTCAGTGGTTTGCTGTGAGACCTTTAATTTGTTTTCATGAACTGCATGGATTCTGTAACTTTTCTGGACAATGGTGTTCCGTTTATTCAGATGTCTTAGTCTGGCTACTGCACTCTGAGATCAGCTGCCAGCAGCACGTTTAAGACATTTGATCACGAAAAGCTTGTTGAGCATGAAACATTTAACAGGTCCATTTTGAGGTTCTGAGTGCTGCAACTCCATTTCTCTCCACAGGGAAGATTCAGAGACCTAACAAACGTCAGAGTGCATGATAGAAATATAATAATGACTAAATATAAATGTGAGTTGGTACAGATCAAAAGACATTTTCGAGATTTAAATATTCAGCCTCAATTTTTTTTTTTTTTTTTTTTTTTTACTGAAAAGTGGATCTAAACATACATCAGCGTCTGTTTTCCACAGATATTTTGAATGTGCCTCAGCTAGTTTAATGAACTAATTTTTTGTGCAGCAGAAATGAGGATTTAAAGCCAACTCCTGGTTATGTTTTACTGATTTTGCTCCTCTGTCAGCATTATGGCTGCAATCCTGATTAATACCTTTAATGTTTTCTTTTTCTTATATAAATAAAACTAAAATAAGTTCAGCAATACAGTGATTCAAAACACATTTAAGAGTCACAATTGAAGGTGCTGGATGCAAATATCATGTCACAGTTTCAGATTTTTATTCCCAACAGGCTTTGAAAATCATTTATAATTGTCCTTCTACATACAGTTATGCTTTGTATTGGTTTGCAAAATAAAGTTTTTAGTAACACAGCATGCATAGCATGTTTTGCAAGAGACCGTGCAGCAGAGGAGTTATTCCTGTCTTTGTGGTCAGGATGAGGCTTGATCAGTCACTTTTTCCACAAGTGTGACTGCCAAGAACAACTGTGAGTGATCAGACAACAAACTCTAAATTCAGAGCCGTGATTCAGCCTCAGTTGAAACTGTCAGATGCATGAGGGCGTGACCTCCTCACCTGATTGCTGTTCACCTTGTAGCCATGTTTGATGGCGAACGTTTTGCCCAGTGAAATGTTGATGGCGTAGCCCACGATGGCTACAGCGAAAGCATCGCCGATCAACTGTGAGAAGAGTGTGGTGTCAGGAGCACGAGGGGGCTTGAACCTGAAGAAACACAAATGTTTTTTGTTTGTTTGTTTTGTAGCTACAATAAGAAGCAGATTCAGTAATTGACTGCTGATTTCTAAAAAAAAAAAAAAAAAAAAGAAACATTCCATTGTTTTTCTTATTATTTGACTTTTTAGGAAAATGTTCAGGGTCTCTTCCCCAGAAACCGCTGCTGTACTCCTGAAATTTGATACTATTTCCATTTCTGTGTGTCCACCTGCCTATCTACTTTTGTTTTTCTTTCTGTTTTTGCCAAAAAGCCAGACATGTGAACTCACCCAGTGGGAATCTCTCCAACCACATCAACTGAATAATCAGTGTTGAGTCCACAAAAGTAGGTTATGACTGTTGCTGTGATGATCTGATGGAAAGTAATGGCAAACAGGATGCTAGTTTAAAATTGATACACTGAGTAAATCATTGCACACATACACAACACTTCTTTTAGGAAAGCTACAAACCGTTCTTCACTCAGCTCAAATTTAGGGTTACACTACCCCCTAGTGGAATTTGAAGAGAAATGCAAACGATTAAGTGAAAACGAAAGAGAGAATGCAAAGTACTCACAACTATAAGCTCTATGGGGATTGGTAATGGTATCTTCTGTCTGTAGCAATCATTGACTTCTTTAACAATGATGAGAACGGCAAGAGCCACCAGGCTGACCACCAGCTCCGGGATCTTCGTCTGAGGAAGAAGTCTGCAAATTTCCACCAGGGTCTGTATGGAAGGGAGCAGTAAAAGTAGGAAGTACATCCCTGCAGGAAATCTTAATGTGATGACTGTTGCCATGTTGAAATCTGTTCTGGGGTTAACGGCTTAAAATTAATAGAAGCACCGACTGCAACTTTGACTTAAAAGAAATGGAAGAGAAAAAAAACTTGGAATTTCTTTATTTTTCTCACATACTCACATAAACAAGGGCGAATGGGCCAACGAAGCGAGCTGGTTTGACTCCAAAAAGGTATTTGAGCTGAGAGATGCACACATGGCACGCCGATGCTGTGGTGTAGCCTCGTATTAGCGGCTCAGAGAGGTACGTCACCATGAAACCAAACTTCACCAAGCCCAGCAGGACCTTCCAAAAAAAAAAGAGAAAAATTAATCTTCAGGCAATTCACCCACGGTGATGAGATCAGAGTGGACATAAACATAAAGACTCACCTGAAAGATTCCAGACAGGACTGTGAGGGAACACGCAACCTGTACTCTATACGAGTCCCTTGCAGTCAAGTTCACAATCTCTGACCCGTTGGTGCCGTTTAAAATAAAGTTACTGTCAGGTGCAAGCCTCTCTGTCACACTGCCAACCATGATACTGATCACAGCAAATGTACCTGGACACACACACACACAAAAAAAAAAAAAAAAAAAAAAAATCCCCCAAAAATGAAAAAAATTTTTCCACTGAAATGCCCCCCCATTTAGTTTTTTCCTCCCCCAAAA
>NW_015112946.1:185507-228738 GCF_001443285.1 Poecilia latipinna | reverse complement strand
CCCCAAACAAAAAACCGACCCAAAAAAAATTCCCCGGGCCCACCCCCCAAAAAAAAAAAAAAAAAAAAAAAAAATCCTCCAACATGTAAGACATTGTTCCACTGTAATGACTCCTCAGTTAGATGTTTCCTCTCACCAATAGAGATGTGCCTGGAGGTGCCAAAGATACAGTAAACCAGCACCGGGTAGAGGGAGGAGTAAAGTCCCAACACGGGGCGCAAAGAGGCCAGGAGAGCATATGCCATACCTTATGTAGCAAAAGAAGAAATCCAGTTGAAGACTGTGACTACTTTTGTTACTTTGTTTGCTCCCATGTCTTCCCATTAAATGTGAAGCATCAGTGCTTAACCCCCGCCCCTAAATTTCACGTAGTCAAATTTTTTAGCAAATAAACCAATAAACTTAGAACTCAGTTTACATGAATACAAACCCTGTGGCAGATGCATGATTCCCACACTGCAGCCAGACATCAGATCACTTATGATATTTTCTCGAAATGGGTATTTTGGCAGCCAGGAGAGAATGGGAATCCAGGTCAGTATTACGTTCTTCACCTGAGACACGGAGCACCTGCAGCAAAACAAACAACCAACCAAACAAACCAAAAAGCAGAAAGAAGCAAAACTTTTCTCAGTGTTTTGTTTGCAGGTTATTGAAGACACCTTTTTGTCTTTATTAACCAACAAGACCTTGTTCATGTTTATGCATGTAGTCAAATAAGATACATGCTGAGAGGTTTATCAGCTGGCCTCAAGATACAGTAGAGATCAGGATAAAACCACTGCTGTTCCTATTACACTGCAAGAGCATCTACAGCCAAAGCATACACAAGCTTGCTTGACATATGTTGTAATTTTCTCAGAAAACTTTTGTAATACCTTTTCTTCTGATCCTGTCTAAATTTATTAGTTGTTTTATATTATCAAATCACCTAAATGCAAATTAATGCACAGGCAAATAAAAGCACTTTTAAAGATCCAACACTAAGTTTGAAATCCAGTGCTTCTGTCCAGAGCATATTTCTGTCCCCCTTTTTTTTTTTTTTTTATCATTTGTCAGCAGCGCCTCCACCCTCACATTTCTTCTCTTCTTTGGTTTTACCTCAGCATGTCTTTCATCCGTTCGCTAACGGTCGGTTTGGTGGACCATGTCCCTTTTTGGGCCACCGTTTCCAGGCGGGACTCATCCAGGACTTCCCTGTGGACGACGTACTCCCCAAAAGTTGTGTATCCATCCTCCATGTTTTCGTCTGGTCGAGCAAAATCTGCAAACAACCATCAAACCTCTGTCTGCTTAAGGCTCCTGCTCTCTGCTCAAGGGTCTCTGTGTGTGAAAGAGATGCATCAGGTGTCACCATACTTCAGTACTGAGTAACAGCGCTTGTTTCCTTTTAAACTGAGGGAGTGACTGAGAGTGAGAATCTGCACCGGTGTGTGGGAGTGAACATTTCTCTCCTGTCTCCAGAAGAGACACCATCCCTGACTCTCATGGGCAGTTCTGGACAGGAGTCAATACGGGCCTACTCTTCCTGATGCTGGCCCATCTACTGAAGAAATAATGCTAAATCAATTACATATGATGATATGCACTGGCATAGGAACCCTAACTAATTGATATTTTGGATCTATTTCATCTCTAACTTTCACAGTTTTACTTTAATTATAAATTTCAAAATTAAGGTGTTGCATATTTAGCTTCTTTCGTTTGAGATAGGATAACAGTTTTCATCTGCTAGATCGAGGGTCTGAAACATTGCCACCCCGGAGCTGCAAGACGTTTTTTGGCTTGCTTAATATAATAAATTATGAAATATTACCCAGGTTTTTGTTTTGTTTTGTTTCACAGGTTTGCTTTGTGTCCCCATGGAAAACCCTGGCTCCACAGTGGCCTACCTGTTAAATTTGGTCTAGAGCCAGCACTGCTGATACTCAGGTAAGCAAACAAGCACATATATCAGGGGTTGCCCAAAGTCGGTCCTGGAGGGCCGGCGTCCTGCATGTTTTAGTTATCTCCCTGGTTTAACGCACCTGGATCAAATGATTTCTCGTTAGAAGACCTAAGAGGAACATTGACATGCTGAAAAGATTGTTACTACCACCAGGGAGAGAACTAAAACATGCAGGATGCCGGCCCTCGAGGATCGACTTTGGGCCCCCCTGAGTCATATATACTTGTTTATTGTGTTCTGTAAGCATCCATTGGTGTTGTTTGTGTGTAAGAACAAGTTGTACCGAAATCTTATCTTTATGACATCCTGAATTTTATGAACAAAGAACATTCGCTCTGAAGGAACTGTTATGATTTTGTTTTCCATATTGAGCAAAATGCAGCCAACATATCATAAAATGTATGAGTGGATTCCTAGAACATTCAACACTTCTTTTCAATGTTTTTTTTATATTTAACGGGAAAGAGAAGGGGGAGGGGGGGGGGGCGAAAAAAGTCATAAAAAATACTTTTGGTTCAAAGTAGCTTGGAAACTGAAACAGAGTCTTTGGAAAATCTCACAGTTTGTGAACTTTTCATGGGTTCCAGATTCTTTACTCATTCTCCTTGCCAAAACCTTTTAGTTGCCTTGGACTATCACAGATATTTGGTGATGTTAAGATAAAATCACAATTGAAGTTTCAATCAACTTATTCAATCTTTAGCATAAAACTTTTAAAATAAGCGTCAAATCTTTCTATTTTTAGCCTTAAAATAATAATAAAAAAAAATAGATATATGATGATGGACATATTGTTAAATTTTAGGATAAGAATTATTGATTTTTTTTGCTGATTTTTGCACTTAGCTTATGTAAATTTGTTTTCATTTGACAGTCAGGTTAAAATAATGATAACTGATAGCACTAATGTTAATGCACACTGCTAAAAAACTACTTTAAAAGTATGTAGGTTTAACTCAGCAGAGATGTATTACTTTATTATTGACGTTAATTTTGATTGTTAGGTTGATGTTCAATGTTGAGAACTACTATGCATGTCTGAATAAAATGTCTTGTAAGAAAAAAAACAAGGAGGGATTTTGTTTAAATCTAATTTTAAATTTAGTGCTTTTTTGCAAGCAGAATCAGAAAAAAAGGTTTTATTATTGATATAATTTATTGATCTTATTTATCTTGGACACCACACAGCATTTGCATTTATACATTTTGAGTCATTTTTTCGCTGTCTTTTACTCAGTGACTACTACTAAAACCAATGGTTTATTGAGCATTCAAGTGAAGGAATAGCTGACCCACATGAGGAAATTCCACTTAAGAAAAAACAGGAGCTTCCAATGGATCAGTGTTAAATGCAACAGTCCTCCACATATTAACCATGGGCCCTGTCACACACATACACATACACATACACACGTAAATGTGTGATTTTAACACCCAGGAACATTTTGCTGACCAAGCACAGCTGAAAGAACAGCTTGTTTTGAATGAGAGAACATTGAATCAAGGGACAGTTATGCAAAGACAAAGTCAGACATCTTGAGTAGTTCCTCCAGATCTCAGCATGCTTGACGCTAACATTTGACCTCATTTTAAGGAGGTTATATTAGAACAATGCTAAAAGCAATAAACTTAAATAATAATAATAATTTAGTTGCATCAAAAAGTTGTATTTCATATCATTTTCTTTAAAAATTATGTTATTTACTTTTATGTTGCTAATTTGCAAAATCCTCTAACGCCTTTTTTTCTGAACTAATCAGCATCAGCTAAGTTGCACTGATTATTGTTTGCTAAATCTTCACCTATGTTAGGCCTGATCAAACACAAACATCCTTCAAAAATCTCTGTTATCTTGAGTTTGAAGTGTCTGCATCTTTATGAGAGTCTCCACTCACCTTCAGGCTGCTATCAGCTCTCATCTAGAACTAAAAGCCAGGTTAAATCAGTTGTCTCCTTTAACAAGTTAAATAACATTTTAAAAGGCAGTCTGTTCTCTTTCTAACTTGAAGCTCATAAAGTTATTTTTTGTAAGTAGCTGGTAAATAATACTGTGCGATTGTAAAGTTTTGCATTTTGTCATGTTCTAACATGACAAACCAAACCAAACCTTTTTATGACACAAAGCAACACAAAGTACCACATAAAAGAAAGTTGTGTTTAGAGCCTCGCATATTATTTTCCATGTAGGCCAAAAAGTTAAATTTGGTCTTATCTGACCAAATCACATTCTTCTAGCTTTGCTTCATGAACTACAAGGCTCCTGGGAAACTGGCAATGGGAGTACTAATAACTTTCTGACAGAATTGGCTTATTTCTTGTCTCTCGACTTGTGGAGTGCATGGCTGATAAATGTTCTGTAAACAGTTTATCCCATCTGTGGATTTCTGCTCCAGTTACCACTGGAGCAGCTTGCTGGCTGACACCTCCTGTGTTTGACCTCTCAGTTTGGGTAGACTGTCCATATTTTGGTAGGTTTGAAATTGTTATTGCTCACTTTTTCCTTTTTTTGATGATGGATTGAACAGAGCCCTGTGAGATGAATGAAATTTTAGACATTGCTTTAATTCTCCACAACTTAATTCCTGATAAGGTATCCATGATGAGGTGGAATGTTTTTTTTTTTTTTGTGAAGTGCCTTGAGACAACATTTGTTGTGAGTATTAACCACATAATTAAAGTGAAGTGAACCTGTCCGCTTGATGTTTTGTTAGCATTTTGTTCATTTTATGTTAGACCAGGATCCCTAATTAATTGTTTCTCTGCCATTGTTTTGCATCTGAGTACCGATTGTCAGACTCTTGTGCTCCATCTCTTATCATGATAACTTTATTCTTGTTTGTCTACTATGAGGTTGCCTTCTTTTTCTTATAAGTGTTGGTTTGACCCTCAACATGCAGGCTTGCATTTTGGTCCTGGATGACAGATCCAGGGTCTGGATAGAAACCCGGTGGGATGAGTGAAACATCTCTGCAGAGCCATTTAACTGTTTGATGCTCCCTATAGACAGACCTACAGAACTTTTAAGACGTGCTTTAAAAATCAGATCTTGCCTTGTCATTGTTGACAGGAAAAGATCTGCAGACCAAAGTTCGTGTACTCAAATCAAGTGTAAACTGAGGCCTACGTGAGTGAAACCTGCGTTCCAAGGTCCGAATGCTCACAGGTTGGAAGAAGTTTGACCAAAGGAGCAAATGTCCGTGCATGCATGCCACTCTCTCCTGTGGTTGTGGAAGGTAGCATGCTCAACTGTGCATGAAACACTGTTAGCAAATAGTCAGCCTGTAATGAGTCTGTGTGGAAATTCATGTCACCTCCATTAACCTGTCGGGAAGACAGACACACCTCCCGCCACATGAAGTCACGTGACAGAAACTGCAAACTGCACTTCATCCATGAGTGACATGAAAAGGGAAGACAAACAAGTCTGCTTTGACCCATAGCATCAGTTGTTTACACAGACATAACAATAAGCCTAATTCGGTTCAGTACACTGTGACTTTGACTGTTCTACTTTCAACAGTTACGTGATGTCTGACAGGATGTCTGCTGTACTATGACACCCTGTAAATGTGTTGCAAATCTTTATGTGACAATCTTCCATGGCTTTATTCAACAGTCTGAGTACTTTATGCATATGCATGCTCTGTTTTTCTCTCTCCATTCTCAGTTTGTGGATTCACTCATTCCAAATCACCAGGTTTTGGGTTTCGGTCAGCTGATTCCAGAGGCTCGGTCATATAATCAATCACTACTCTCCGTTTTTGGACAAAAACAATTACCTTTCACAATTTAGACTTTGATAAAGCATGAAAACATGCGTGACCCAGAGTTAAAACAGTTCACACACATCCTGCTTTTCAAGTAGGGTGGCTAAGCCATCTATCCAGACTGAAACGTTTGAGATTTTCTTTCTTCTCTTGAAAAACAGTGACTTGTATTGTTGTAGACATTCAAATTGAAATGGAGCACTGATGTTAGAATGAGAGATAGCGTAGCTGTAAACATAAACTCAGCTGCAGCTCTGCTTGCAGTGGCTGGTCTATTTTAAACTCACTTCATCTATGAGCTTGATGTTGTCTGCTATGCCTTCCCAAGCTGTAAATAGCACAGAGGACAAGTGCAGCACACCTTCATAAACAAGCCTTAGACGTAGCTTGTAATGTGACAATTTATGAGATCTACGTTGAGAAACCTCTTGGTTTTGGGAAACAGGTATGACTATTTTTGTTACTGTGCTTCTTAAGTTTGTTAAATACATTCTCAAGTGTGTCTTTATTCACATTGAACTCCCTGTCCATGCACCTGGAAGTGACTTGTGAATGTTTAACCTACTCATTGACTGTCTATTGTATGCTTAGAGGGAAAAGCATCGAAAGGATTTTTCGTACTTTCTGACAGCTGCACTTTGAGATCAACTGCACACATTGCATTCGAAATAGAACATCATCTGAATGCATTTGTTTCAACTGTTTTTGAATTAACAAAAGAATAAAGTCAAATTCGGAATAAGTTTCGATCTCTTTCCCCTTTTGTCTTTGACAAATTTGGCATAAAATCACAAGTTTTTTTTTTATTTATTTTTTTATCCCTAAACTGACAGAAGTGGTGCAAACATTTACACCAAGCCTCTATAGAGACTGAGGTGCAGCCGTCTGCTCAGGAACATTTATGCTCCCAGTGTTGTGAAACTTTCCGTTAAGTACATGATGAGAATTGAACTCTTTGTCTCTGAGACTTTAATTAAGTTTGTTAGAATGAAGAGAGCTGCGCTAGCAGGAGTCTTCCCCAGAGCTCTGGCTGCTTGCAGGCAGCCCACACACATTTATAACGCTGCATCGAAACCACACATCCTCCTCCCGTTTTTTTTTTCAAGATGACCTTCGCATTCCAACAGTTGGAGCAGGGCTCTGAGCTACACCACTTCGTTGACATCCAGCAGACACTCGGCTCTGTTTCACTTAGTGATCGACCATTAAATTCATGTAAGAAAATACTGAATTTAAAAGTAACATTTCCCATTACATTTTCACCCTTTTCAATACAAGTAAAACATATTATTCATGCAAGCTTTAATAAGTCAATTTTATTTAAGACCTTCGCATCACATCTTGATGATTCTTAAACCACTTTTCTTAAAAATTAATGACTTAAAACTCAGTGTCAGGACCCAAACTTCTTCTACATCGCATATTAAACGTTGCAATCAGAAAACTTAATTAAAACATTTCTGTAGAAAATAGAAAGTCTTCTTACAGTCCATCACTGTCCAACTAATTATTATTCCTCCGTAAGAACAGTGTAACCTGTGCACTGATCTTGGAAAAATAGGGGAAAGAAATATTTTTTGCAAACGGCGCTTATCATTATGTTCTTCATGTTGAATTGTCTCTGCATGCCTCTGGAAGTGATGGGCGGCCTTTATCTTTTAGCTGCTTTTTAATTAACAGAGGAATAAAGTAAGATTTGAGAATAAGCTTAAATCTTTATCCCCTGTTTACTTCGACACATTTTGCATAAAATGCCACGTTTTTATCCCCAAGCTGACATCAGTGGCACAGTCGTCTACAACAAGCCTCCATGGAGAGCGAGGTGCAGCCGTCTGCTCAGGAGCAGCATGGGTCATTTCTGCTCAGGCAGCTCGCCAGAATGAGAGCGGCTGAGGAGCTCACTGACGTGGTCCTGCTTGCAGAGGGTATTTCCTTCCCATGCCACAAGGTGGTGCTGTCTGCATTCAGCCCTTACTTCCAGGTAAAAAAAATAAATTAACATGCCACTCTGCAGAGAGTAGATTTTAAAGATTTAAAAGGACAACACAAGACGTCTCAGCCTGTGTTTGGCCAAACTGTTTGAAACTAATGTCTAGTCTATTGAAATCAAGTGATTGTTTGGCTGCAGGCTATGTTTACATGTGGTCTGAAGGAAACTCGAGGAGGAGAGGTGCCCCTCAGAGACACAGCTGCACAGAGCCTCGAACTGCTGCTGAAGTTCATGTATTCTGCTGAACTCCCTCTTTGTAACGACAACATCCAGGGAGTGGCTGCTGCTGCCTTCCTGCTCCACGTGGATGGAGCTTTTAGGTGAGATGATAATCTCGGTGTGGTTGTATTTCCAACAACCAGCGACCATTATACAGGAGCTAAAAGGTTTTTACTTCCCACAATGCTGTTTTTTTTTAGGTTGTGTCAGAGCCACATGGAGGCCCACATGGACGCCTCAAACTCTGTTGGGCTGTACTATTGGGCCAGAGATCTTGGTGCTACTGATCTGGCTGACTGTGCTTTGAGATACATCTGTCAACACTTTACCCAGGTGAAGCAAATGCTGTCAAATTTTCTTTCAACTAGAGCCTTATATTAAAAAAAAAAAAAAAAATTAAAAAAATAAAAACATCATCAGTTTATTTTCTGCATCTTTCAAGGTTTGTGAGGAAGAAGAAGTGCTGGACCTTGATGCCCAGCGTCTCGGGACTCTACTGGGATCGGATGACCTCAACATATCTCAGGAGGAACTCGTGCTTGAGTTGGTGCTGCGGTGGGTTGAGAGGCACAGGGACAACTCTCAGAGCAAAACCCAGGCTGTGGAGTTGCTCCGGCGGGTGCGACTAGAGCTGGTGGATCCTGGATTTCTCCGGAAAGCGAGGAGGAGGAACCCGGTGAGATGGGAACCAAATAATGAGGTTACTAGTCATAACCAAAAAAATATCAAAACATTATCAGATAGAGTGTGTAGATTTTTTTAAAATGTAGAAATAAATGTCCTAGGTGCTGCTGCGGGATGCAGAGTGCTTTGGGATGATCGATGCTGCCCTGCAGACCTCAGGTCTCTGTGAGACGTCCGCTCCACCTCGTCCACCTCTTCGATACGGCATGGAGACAACGGATTTGCTGCTCTGTTTGGGTGGAGTGAACACCGAGGGTGTGCCAGCGAGACGTGGAGGACTTGCTGACCAAAGTTTTTGTTTTGCACCCCTTGGTAGAAAGACCTACTACATCCCGTCTCCGCTGAGGGACTGTGGCGGCCAGGGCCAGGTCACAGCAGGAGCAGTGACCCTGGACAGCAGCATACTGGTGGCTGCAGAGGCAGAGGATCAACACAGGAGGAAGAGGCTGGATATCTATAAGTTAGGACAATTCCTTGAAAAAGCATTCATATTTCTTGAACTTGTTACAACTGAAAACTTTTCCAAATCGTCACTTTTGAAAAATAATGACCTATGTGATTTATTATTATTATTATTATTATTATTATTATTATTATTATTTTTATTTTTATTATTATTATTATTATTATTATTATTATTATTATTATTATTATTTTACATTTTTTTGCCATAAGTGATTTATTTTGCAAGAGGTAGTGATTTTTTCCCCCCAACAAAATCATCTTTAGGCAAAAAATAATTTAGGCCATTATTTTGTGAAGGTGATGAAACAATACTAAAAAATGGTGGCATGCATGTGTTCAGCTCTCTTTTTAGTTGTTATAGGTGCTTATTGAACAAATACAAAATTTTGTACGATTTTTAATGAATTATGAATTAATGTGTGAGCAACAGACAACCTTAATTTCCCTACGGGATTAATAAAGTTTTACCTAACCTAACCTAACCTAACCTAACCACAACGAATACTAATGAACACAGCACCCTGCTGTGTTTTCAGCAGAGTAAGGCTTTTAAATCCTTCTGAAAATGGAAAGAATATGAAATATCTGCAAAACTACCATGGGATTGATGTATTCCCAAGCTGACAGATTGTCAAAGTCAGTATTATTCTGAGAAGCATCCAAGAAGTCCATGATAACTCTGGAGGAACTGAACAACCGCTAAGACAACTTTAATCATGTATTCCACAAACCTGGTCTTAATGGAAGACTGGCATAAAAAAAAAAAACCAAAAAAAAAACCCTGTTGTTGGAATAATAGCAACGATAAATCACATTTGCATTTTACTACAAGCCATTTAGGACAGACGTTCCCAACCCTGGTCCTCAGAGCCCAGGGGACTGCAGGTTTTAGACGCATCTCCACTCCACCACAACTGATTCAAATAATTGCAGTAACTCCTTAGCTTACCTCCACCATCTGCAGAAGCCTGTTAATCACCCTCTCATTAAAGACAGGTGCACAGCAGCAGAAAATTGGAGATACTTATAAACTGATGTTCACACATGCTCTCCATCTATTGTGACTGAGTTTGAGAGACAGCAATGAATGTCCAGATGCTCAACACTGGTAGACACCTTGATCAAAGAATTTGATGGAGTTCAGGAAAGCTGCATGCACTCCACACACAGGCCAGTCATAAAATCTCAACAAAATATACTGAATTATGTTGATGTATAGATACGAAATGGGGAAAAGGAGCATGGACACTTTTCAAGGCACCGTATGTGGAAAATGAGACATTTAAAAAACAAAAAATCGCTGTTTCTGTTTCAGATACAGTCATTCTGAGGAGAAAATCTGGGTGAAGCTCTGCTCTGCACCCTACAGAGACATGTACGCTTTGGGGTTGGTCGGAGATGCTCTGTACCTCGTCGGCGGTCAGATGAAAGTGCGCAATCACTACGTCATAACGGACAGTGTGGACAGATGGTCGCTGAAGAGAGGAGGCAGCTGGCTCAGTTTCTCTCCTTTACCTCTTGCTTTGGCCTGCCACTGCGCTGTGAGCCTGAAGGAGCGTCTCTACGTGCTGGGGGGCTGGACCCCACAGGTACAATGTGTATGCGATCATGTGTCAGAAGGAAAAGCGATGCTTAGAGTAGGCTTGGGCCAACTAATAGAAAAATCCTAAACAATATGGAGAGCCATTTCAGCCAAAATTACTTAAATAAATGGATTCTTTTTTCCTATTTATATTTGCTTATTTATACATTTATTTATTACTTTATTTGTTTATTACTTTATTTACTTATTTATTTATTCCCACATTTATTTCTGCCTGTACTTTTTTCATTTCCCTTGTTCATTTCCCATGAATCAGGAACAAATAAGTACAAATGAATAAGGAAAATGGAAAAAGGACAGGCAGAAATAAATACGGAAATAAATTAATAAATTTATATATAAATAGATATAAATAGGAATAAAGAAACCAATTATTTATCTATTTATTTAATTATTTACCTGTTTATTTATTTATTTCATCTTGGCTGAAATGGCTCTCCATCATCTGAACATTTGATCTTATTCTTTTCATCAATGTTCATGCAAATTAAAACGCTTTGTCTCCCCCTACTGGTAGAAACAACGAAGGGTGTTTAAAAAACTGTCCATTTCTTAGCTGATTAAATTCAAGCATGATTAAACTCTTCTCTGTAATTTATTTTGATTTCTAAGTGAGTTCCCTGTTTTCCTGTCTTTGAACTGCCCATCTTCCCTCTCGTACCTCAGGACCAGCCAGATGACGAGCCTGACAAGCTGAGTAACAGAGTGTTTCGATTTGACCCGAGCAAAGACAGGTGGACAGAGTGTGCCAGGATGAAATACTCCAGGTACCGCTGCGGCACAGCTGTACTCAACGGAGAAATCTACATATTAGGTCAGACTCCAGGACTATACACATATTTATCCTAGTTCAGTTTAGTTTATTTATATAGCAACAATTTACACAAAAAATTCTTTCAAGGCACCTTTTGTGACAAACGGGTCCAAAGTTTGCATGTCAATGTCCTGAAAAAGAGACATGGCAAAACGCAAAACCTAGCCTGGAGAACTAAAGAGAGAACACAAATATTAACTGAAGAAATAGCTCAGTCAGAAAATCATTTCAGGAAAGATACAGCTTAACTCAGGCACACCGGGGCAGGAATACTGTTAGGAAGAAATGAACAATAAAAAGAAAAGCTTTTGATAGCAATGATCTCTGTCACTCCGCCCCCACTGTAACTTTATTTCTATGGAGAAGAAAAACAGAGCACACATTTCTATTTGTTACAATAACTGGGTCACCGACTCTGCTGAGGAAAATAGACACAACTAACCCAAAGTCACTGAACCAGCCATCTTCAATGGAAAGTGTAAAAATGCAGCTGGGCAAAGGCATATGAAGTTTATTTTAAGTTTTCTGAACGGAAACATTTTTGTCTGTGTGTGTTTACAGGCGGTATAGGATGTGATGGCGAGGACTGTGGACAATCACGCCGCTGTCTGAGCTCCGTAGAAATTTACAACCCAGATGCAGACAGCTGGAGGCCCGGTCCAACGCTCCCTACAGCCCTGCTTTCGCTTCGAACCAACGCCTCCAACATAGGAACGGTAGAAGGAAAGCTCTACCTCTGCGGATACTACAAAGGGGTTGGTGAGTGACACTTCCTGTTCCTATATATGGTTTTCAAGCTGCATTCTGGATGCATCAGAATAAAGGAATGTAAGATGACGAATGAGACATTGTTTCTAACCCAAATTAGATTTTTGGGTCAAGCATCATCATCGTCATACGTTTACTGCAGGTCGTCATGAGATCATCACCAAGGAGATTTTGGAGTTAGACCCTGCAGACTATGTATGGACAGTTGTGGAAAGACGAGCGGCGATGCACGACAACTATGATGTTTGTCTGGTGGCTAACCTCAATCCTCGGGACCTCCTGACACCCTGACACAAGCACCTCCTCTTGACTCTCTGGGCAACAACATTGCGGGGGCCTGATATGTGTGTGTGTTGGAGGGGGTACGGGGTGTCTGCAGGAGCAGCCATTTTTACAAAGCTTCATTCTAACATAAACTCTTCACTCCCACATGCCATACATCTCAAAACAAGACTAAATGAAATAGGCCTGTGTGCATTTAGTTTGTGTGAACCATTTCGCTGCTTGACAGATAAAATGGATGACTTTCATTGAATAGCTTTTAATTAAAACACTTTCTCAGAGGCTTGCAGAATTGGTTTTTGTTTTTTTGTTTTTTTAACAAAAGTTGTCTGTAAAACTTAGCATAAAAACAGATCGTAGGTGCCTTTTTGCAACCTATTTGACATGAACATACAATAATTTCAGGATAAACTTCCTGACGTCATTTTGTAAAGCACACTCCAAGCTTAATAGCTACCCTGGAAGAGATGTGTAAAAATGTTTAAGATGTGTAAAAATCTTTTTTATGCAGTAACATGCTTTTACAGAAAGCTCATCTTGAAATTTAGATTACATATTCGGTGAAATTAATTTAATTTAGAATTATCATTATACTACTAAAACTTTCCACTACCATTTTTGACAAACAGACAACACTTTTTTTTATATATATTTTTTCCATACAGTTTCACAGAGAAAGGTATTTTTGACCATTTCTTTTTGCACAATTTTTCAGAAGCCTGGATCCTTTCTTTTTAGGATGTAGGTCTTTGAACTGTGATGGTCAGTGAATGAATGAATGAAGTTTTGTTGCCAGAATGATCATTTTGGTGTTGATTTGACCATGTTCTACGTTTTAAAAAAGCAAAAAAAGAAAAATTTGGAAGAATTAATTCTGTAGCATCTTCAGATTTAGTGGAACTCTTGTAACAACCATAAGTCATAACCACGACTCTGGGAGTATCTTTAAGCGGCTTCAAGGCAACCAGTGTCCTTCTACAAGGATAACAGTGCAGGTGTGTCAGTGGGAGTGATGAAACGTGGGAAACTCCTCTGACATTCCCAGAAAGGATACTTCCAGCTTCCCAGCTTCCAGTCTGAATCCGACATGAAGGAGTGGTTTTTCCTGGCTTTGGGTGAGTGAACTAAAGCCTGTTCTTTTTTAAAATTTTCACTGCATGCTTTCATATTGCCATTTAGCCATAACATAGATTACGCAATCAGAATTTCTGAATAACTTACTTTTTGCAATAATAGAGCTGGTATATTTTTTACACCACAAAAGCCGTCTGTGCATGTGTTGCATGATCCTATCTCCTGAAACTAAGATGGTCCATGAATAATTCTTTAAATAAATTGATGCAAATAGTTCAAACAAATTCAAACAACCTCTGGTTGAATCATGATGTGTATTTTGAAGGAAAAATAAGGAAGAGTTTCCTGAATGACTGAAGATTTTCAGTTTTACCGTCAAGAACAATGGATGGATGCCTACCTGCACTGGTTCAATTATTAATCAACACTTTCTTCGTCATTCTAGAATGTCTCTTTATGCAAATATGTCACCAGTCCTTACTGCAAAAGAGACGCTGTGCTTTCCAAGTGACAAACATAAGGAACCACGGCTACTCTGCAGCTGGGAATGTGAGTGGCTCCGTGCAGCTCTGTGAAAACACCGACTGCTGTATGGCCATTTATCGAATCATAAATGGCCAGCTGGAGGTCGACACGCTCGGTGAGAAAGCTCCATGCCCAAACGAGAGAATCAGGAAGTTATTTAACAGAAAAACAGTCAAAATTTATGTTAATTTAAAATCCAAGAACAAAGATTTATGAAGGAATAATTCTTTCAAACATCAAGAGTGTTTATGCATTATTCTTATTCATGTGTTTGTTATTTTTTAGCGTGCGACAGGGTAAAAATGCTTTGCCCACATGAAAGCTGCAAGGCGCAACCACACTTCATAGATAACTTTGTGACATGTACATGCAGTACAGACCTGTGCAACAGAAACATCTCATTGAGTCCAGAACCAGAACAGCCTCCAGAAACCCACCACCATATAGCAGGTACTCACCAAAAGCAATTTTTGCTTTGTTTTCACAAAGTGTGACTAATTCAAACAAAAATAAAAAAGGAAAGAAAAGAAAAGAAAAGGATCTGTATTTGTTTTTTGCCCTTTTTTCTTTTAGTTGAAATCACACAAGCAGTGGTGGTGGTGTTGATTCTGTCCCTCGCCGTTCTCATCGTTATTGCTGTCAAGTGGAGAAAACTCTGCAAGGAAAAGAGTAAGCTTCATTTTCTGGTGTTTTGTTTTTAGAAGTTTTTTTTTTGTTTTTTTTCCGGAAACATGTCGAATTACCACAACACCTTTAATGTCTCCTGCTTAGATCAGCTTAGACAGATGGATGTACTTGATATTCAGGCTTTTCCAATCAAATGTACGGCTGAAACTAGAAGATCAGAACAAAATACTGAGAAAAATTCAAAGTCCATCTCAAGCTTCCCTTTTAATGGATTTGGGAGAAACTTTAATATGTCCCATCTTTTATACACAGCTTCCTATTTGTGCTTTTTGCATTTTGCTAAAAGCTTCATTTGCTTCTGTGGTTCAGTAATAGATTTTCAGAGATTTACTCCTAAAAGATTAATCAGAACCCTGTTTTTGATCCCGCCATGAACATTTAGGGACATTGAATGTCATGAACAGACTTTGAATCTTGAAATGAACAACTTATTTTGACTGAATGTGGTATAGCCGGATAAAAAAATATATATAAAAAATACATAGGTTGTTTTCTTATGTTTTTCATAATATTAATAATGTCCCTCAAATATGTTATGAAAGATTTTACTTTTCTTTAAAATACATTTCCAGTGAAAAGATGCATGAAAAATTTCTGCAGCACATTTTTTAGTCACTGTTGCATCAACTATTGGAGTCATTGCCACAACAGTGTATTACTGGTTAAATACACCCTAATTGTTTTTCATGGAGATTTAAGTCACCATAAAAGTTCGTTATAAATGTAATGAATTTAAAATATGTTTTTGTGTAGTTAAACAATGTTGTGTATATAAAAAAAAAACAATTTTGCAGTTGTTAATAATTTGTAGAGGAATAAAATTATGTTTACTTGTACACTAAAGAATCTACATGCTTTAAAGTTGGGTAAAGTTTTAAAGGTTATGAAAGTATATAGCAAGTCTTACCTGAATGTGAATTTTTTTTATTGATTAATTTCTGTTTTCTTCATATTCAGAGTCTTTTACTGCTCTTCTTCATTTTGTCCTGTTTTTCAGCCAAAATGAAGATCCAAATTGAAGGTAAGTTCAGACACGCTGGTGAAGATCCAGATGTCTTTCTCTGATAAAGCAACACAGAGCTGGACCTTGATGGCCACTTTAGTAACAAACCAGTTATTGTCCTGATCCCACCTGTGCATTGACCTAATCAGACAAACACAAGTGTTTTTGTTCTTATATCAAACAAACAAATAAACAAAAAAACAAACAAAAAAAACGATAAATAATTCCTGAGTGATTGTTTGAACTTTTTATCTTATTTTTATGACTTTTTCAGGATGTCTCCACTAAACCTCGAGTCTCTTTCATAGTCTGCTAAAACTGTCCTTGGTGTTTATATTTGACACATAACTCCCCTTTACCTTTGCTGCTCTTCCGCAACATCTTAGCAGATGTTTAGTCAGGCCTGCTTAAAGAGAATAAATACACCTGCATGTCTGCCCAATCCACTTTAAAAGGTTTTATATAATTTTAGAGGAGTATCTGCAGTCGACGTGTCAGGACTATAATATCCAACAAACGTGTTCCTGTCAAATAAAAACTTCAGAGAACCAGATTACTGACATTGAACTGCAGGGGGTAAGTCTGACAGTGAACGTTTCCCTGTTCTCCAGCCATTTTAATTAAGTCTTAATAGCTCTTTCATTGTTTTTTTTTTGTTTTTGTTTTTTTTTATCTTACAGGTTCTTGGACAGGGGCATTTTGCAACTGTTTATGAAGGGAAGCAAAGGGGAAGTATGGTGGCTGTGAAAGTGTACGCTGAAAACGGGAAGCATCAATTTATGAATGAAAAGGAGGTTTATGAGCTTCCACTGATGAAGCACGAGAGGATTCTCCAGTTTCTAGGCACGGAGAGGAAACCAGACGATAGCAGCCTGCTCATTGTGCTCCAGTACGCTGAACATGTGAGTACGAACAGGTCCTCTCATATTAACTCTTCTGAGCTGCATAAAGGGCTTGGTTGGGGTAAACAAAAAGAAAGATCCAAGAGTAATCTTCATACCTCCTTTTATTTTTATTTTGGATGTTGACAGTTTAGCTGGATTTATATTGTTTCTCTCTCTTTTTTTTTTTTATCCTTTGGACTGAGTGCCAAACTCCTTGAGTCCTGGACAGTCGTCTTGTCTTTGATTTCAGGGTTCTCTTCATTCCTTTCTGTGTAAACACGCCAGCAGCTGGGTGCTGACCATGAGGCTGTGCCAGTCCTTATCGGAGGGACTTTCCTATCTCCACTCTGACCTCCGCAGCAATGGTACTGGCCAGAATCCCACACCACAAAAATATGTCTGCTTGTTCACATTGTAGCATTCACGCTAGAGACCTGAATCTGACGGTACTTAACCGATGACGTGTTCCTTCTAACCAAAAACTGTTACAGAAACTTGATTAGCCGGGTGATGAAATATGGATTCCTACCGCATGGTTTAGCAAAAATACTACATTTTTAAAGGGTTTGCAAAAAAAAAAAAGTGTAAATTTGCATGTAGTGTGCTGAAATCAAGGTGATTCTGAAAGAGATACATTAATCGCTTCTTCACAAGCAAATGCCTCTTTAAATCATAAACAACTGATACCCAGTTGAGATATAATGTGATAACTTATCAAAATATCACATCTCTTTCATGCAGCAGAGAAGTTTTTTGACTTCTTTTGCTAATGTTGCCAACAATAATAAGAAGGATATAATAAACTTCAAGCAGGGTGAGGCTGGATTATATTGTCGGGTTCATCGTAAATCTCGCTGCCAAGCATCTTTCAGCTCATACCCCTTAAAAAAAAAAAAAAAAAAAACTTTTAACAATTTATCATCAGTAAATTATCCAGAAATCTAGACATAGCTCTCACAAATGTTTACAACTGCAGCTGTGCAGGATACAAGCCATTGCAGAAAAATGTGACTAAAAGGATGCATTGGAAATGTCTGAGTCTTTCTCTTGCACAGATGTGCACAAGCCTCCCGTTGCCCACAGAGACCTGAGCAGCTCCAACGTGCTGGTCAGAACAGACGGGACTTGTGTCTTGTGCGATTTTGGATCCTCCACGATCCTGCGTTCTTGTTCAGGACATCGCTTCTGGAGGAACCACTCCACAACCATCACGGTGAGTAACATCAAAGATGTTACTGCCGAATTATGTCATTTAAAAAAACAAAACAAAAACAAACAAAAAAAAAAACCTCAAACAGAAAAGAAACGATCTGCACAATATAATTAGAGGTGACCGATTTTATGTCTACTGAAGCTCTTAAAAGGAACCATGCTTGTTTTTTTAAATTAACAGGGTCATCTTCAGTTTTGCACGCTCAACTACATGTCCCCTGAGATCCTGGAGGGCTCTGTGAACCTCAGCAGCAGCTCATTTCTCCTGCAGGGCGACATCTATGCCTTAGGTCTGATTTTGTGGGAGATATGGATGCGCTGTTCTGATTTGTTTGCAGGTAAGTTACTGTTGTAACAAAAGTAATATATTGATTTTTTTGGAACAGAGCTGCATTCTTTAGGAGTTTGTTTTTGCACCAAACCCAGAATAATTTCAGATTTACTAGTTGGTTCAGATACAGTTTTGCAATGTGAATCCATTTGTAAGTTTATCTCTATTTGAAGACCAATTCTGCTGTCATTGATTGGGTTAAAGTGTAGACCAGTTTAAACAGCCACAGTAAAAAAATGAACATCTTATTTATGATATTTTATAATGGGACAGATTGGGATTTTCTATATGAAATTAAGTTGTTATAAACATTTGAAACATTACCTGCGGTACCTTGTGCCATCTTCATTTACTATCCAGATTAATTCACTGAAAGTTGAAGCCAACATCCAGTAATAGAGCAATCAAAATCAAAGTGGATTCTTCTAGGATCTTAAAATAACTTCACAATAAAAGACATTATAGTGATTTTTTTTGTAAACATTTTAATCATCATCATGTTGGAGTTTGATTTGGTCTTAGCCATTCTTGGATTAACAATTATCCTCAGGTCCAGGGACTACCTAATCTGGATTAATTCTACATAAAGATGACACAATAAAAATGTTGAACTATATGCCGTTAAGTTCAGCCTTCAGATGAAAAAGATCTTTATAAATGAGGTTTTGATCCTATAAAGTATTGACCAGAGGGTGGTGCTCCAGGACTGAATGTTCGAACGGACTGCAGGAGTTCACCCTTTAACTCAGCTTTTCATTTCTTAATCAGTTGTTATAAAAGTTCTAGATATTATGAGCATGTCACGTAACACCTGTAAGAAATGTTCATCTCCTCAGAAGTCCCTCCCTAGATATTCCTAAAACCACCTAGTTATGCAGTTTGTGCACACGTCCTAACTGGTTGGTATGGCAGGTGGTTTAGTAAAATAATAATAATAATAATAATAATAATAATAATAATAATAATAATAATAATAATAATAATAATAAAACTTTAAACTGATTGAACACTCTTTTTCTGTTTCCCCATATGTGCACAGAAATGTCAAAAATGCACTTTTAGGATTTTGTGGTACAAAGAAAGCAGAAACCCAGACTGTAGCCGATAGGTTTGCTGCTTAAAGCTTGTTTTCCACATTATGTTTTTCAAAATCCTAAATTGTGCAAGACAGTTCATATTGTGCGAACAGATTACAGATTAAATTCGTTTCAGAGTTTGTGCAAACACTATCACCTACAGGGGGCGCTGTTCCAGAGCATCTCCTGCCTTATGAACTGGAGCTGGATGCCAATGTAACACTGGAGAGGCTCATCCTGTTTGTGTCTGAGATGGACAGGAGACCCTCCATTCCTGGAAACTGGGAGATGTTACCACAGGTATTAACCGAGACTTTGCTCTCGCTCATGGTTGTGTGGCTGAATATCAACAGTGTGACACGTTGACTGTAAACTAACTAAACCTTTTTCAGGGATCTGGACTGAAGGAGCTGCTGTCAGACTGCTGGGACCGAGACACAGACGCTCGGCTGTCAGCTCCGTGCATCGTAGACAGATTAATGTCTCTGTAACCTTTTAAAAGCGATGATTTTTGTTTTCTTTTTTTTTTCAAGTTGATACATTTATGGATATAAAGACACTAGTTCTCGTTTTGTCTCACCGCTGTTTGTTGAAGTTTCTCATTTTTAGCGTACTAACAGTTCACATGTAATCTGATCGCATAAGCTTTCAATAAAGACGTTTTTGATTGAAGTTTGATTACTTTTTTTATTTAGAAAAAAATAGTCACACGTCATGGAGATGCTAGCAAAAAACAAAATTATATAAAACAAAATAATGTGAAAATTTGCTGGGGCAGTAATCGCTACATTTAAATGCTATACATTGTGTGTTGCATTGAAGCATAATGAACACATTCCACTGTCTTTTCCATCCTGCACAACTGTTTTTTATTATTATTATTATTATTATTTTATCACCTTTTGATTTTATGTGACACATTCTTCACACTGGTTTTAACAAAGAGATGCATTTGGCAGAAAAGTGCGAGGAACCTCTGGCAATTTCTGTGACTAAATTTGTGCATCTCGGGCTCATTCATTCAGTGTAGCAGCAATTCTCAAAAAAATAAGAAGCACATTTTAATGTGCATCTTCATAGCAGTAAAATGACTGGATTGGATATGTATTACAGATTTCTGCTCTTGAAATCCTTTTTGTGAAGTTAATATTGTTTGTTGTGTCTAATTTTGTCTATAAAAAAGGGATCATTAAAATGTATTATCAGTAAGTTCAATTAACCAGGTGTGCATTACATATGAATTATTAAGAGGTCATTTAGTACATTTAATATTTAAAGTTGAATTTTTTGATCAATTTCTACGTCTAGCTAATTTTACACAATGAAATGCTGTTTTTTCCTCGTGAACTTTCGTCTTAATATAGGAGAGGATAAATGAGTAAGGCTTACTTTCTCTGACTGGTAAAACATCAGGAAACAAGGCTGAGTGATGTGGGGGAAGTGGGTTCAATCTGACCGGCAGGGCAGCACATTCCGGACATATTTCCCTTCTCATGTGCTGCTCAGCCAAGAATGAGTCCTCGGAAAACCCAAAATGATTCCCTGATGGGCGTGACGCGCAGGGATGTTGGAATAAGGAGGCTCCACCCATCTCTGTGGACCATGTGGTCCCCAACGCTCCTGTTGCTGAGCTCATAAGCTGGGAGAGAAACAGAAATAACAGTAGCTGTCAGGATGACTCAGATCTTTGTTAGCGTGTTTGTCTGCGCTGCGATTTCGTTCTTGCTCCTATAACTCTCTATATGGGCAACTCCAAGCCTCCCTGCGCCACCTTTCGCAACAAACTCTGTACAATTTGGAGATCCGGTGAAAGCTCCTGACAGCTGCGCTCCGTGCCCGGGGGAGGATGGGCAGACGTGAGGCGCACAGCACAGGCGAGATGAACCCCAGCCACCTCTCCGAGCTCGGCTGCCTGCAGGACTCGGCGTCCAGCGACCACCAGCACCACCAGCAGCAGCATCAGCAGCGCCACCACGGCGAGCAGCTCCGGAGGACTGACAGCGGTCACCCGTGCAGCGCAGACATGAGGCAAAGGAAGGCGGACCTGGCCGCGGCGGTAGCGCCGGTGGAAGTGAAGAAGCACCAGCATAAACACAACCTGAAGCACCGCTATGAGGTGATGGAGACGCTGGGAAAAGGCACCTACGGCAAAGTCAAAAAAGCGGTGGAGAGAGCCAGCATGAGAACAGTGAGTAACAGTTGTAGGATTTATATTTTATACACGAAAAAAAAATCTGTAAAATGTAGCTGTGAAGCAACCAGTTTTTGAAATGTTACAGAAAGTTTAGAAATTTAGAATTTAGAAAGTTTTTTTTTATTTTATTTTTTTTTAGGAAGGACAAATGAGAGGTGGGCTGATAACCACGGGGTGGTTCACCAAACCAAAATGTTTGATAACAAAGTAATTAAATGCAAATCTCTGTAGAATCACATTGTTCAAACAACCAAATAGTTTCTGAGTTCATATTTTTAAGCACATGAATCCCAGGTCCAAGATGATGCCAGGAGCGAGGGATGAACATACAAAAGGGGGCCAGATGAAGGACAACACAGAAATACATACTAGATGTTGTTCTGTTGTCTGCTAAATTCATGTACCAGGGGTGTGTCGTGGTCCCTGTGTCTATATCTGCTTGCTGTGGGTCTTAATTATTGATGCTGAATACTTGCTTCCTGTTCTGCCAGGCTGAAATGCCTTTGCTCTGACTCACTCAGCGTTTGGGGTATAAGAACCCTACAATCGGCCTCCAACAGTGGTTTGACCCAGTTCACTGGAAACCAGCAAAAACCCATCTTATGCATTGACAGATATTATCTATTTTACTTCCGAACTGCAGATTCTGACAGTGGGCAGATGACTTGTTAGTGGATTTCTGCTGACTCTACTGCAATCTGACCAACAAGAGGCACAGTGCTTTTACCTCTACCCTCCGTTTTGGAAGACAAACACATGCCAGTAGTGGGAAGTTTTTGGGAAATTAGAGCTTGGATCTTGTGCTTGTCGCTTCACCTCTAACCCTAAGCATCTAATTGGGATGGGAGAAAACAAGGCATGAAGAGCAGCTCTAGAGTGTGTGTGTGTGAGCAGAGTGAGAGGGTTTGTTGGGACATGAGGAAAATGCAGAATTCCTTGTGCCATTAGCCAGCGCATACCAAGGATTCTTTGAAACAAAACTGACATTATTTTTGGAAACAAGGCTAAGGGGCTGTTGTTTGAGCTCAGCAAAAAGGGCAGAAGAAAAGGAGGAGAAGGTAGAGGAGAGTTTTAGAGCAAATTGAAGATGAGACAGTGGTTTTAGATTTGGGATCAGAATTACCAACGTGCCAGAAATGTCACAGGATTGGATCAAAACTAATTCAAAGAAAAAAAATGAAGGATTCGGTTTAAGATTTGACTAATTATAAATGTGTCTGATGTGTTTTATTCCGTAATACATAATTGTATCAGATGTTTATAGGACCTAAGTTGTAATGCAGTATTTTAAGAGAAAAACAAGTTTTGTTTTTTGTTATCTTGCAGGACCATTGTCTTTACACCAAATGGAGGCTTGGAAAAATTGTTTATAATTATTTTATGTTCCAACATGTTAGAACAACAGACATGAATGTATTTTGATAGGTTTGACCAGCAGAAAAATACTAATCATTTTTGATGAAAAAGGAAAATTATACATGCTTTACATTTTTCTAAATGAAGAGAAACGTGAAAAGTGCATTGTGTTCAGCACCCGAGTGATGCTGCAAATTTATAAAAACACTGTAACCACAGCTGCAGGTAATTTACCAAGTTTTAAACAGTTCACTTCCAGAATAGTCCTGCTTTTAACACTGTGATCTTCCCACCAACTCTTTTTCAATGTCTGATTTTCCCTGCATGACTTGGAGCAAACTGCAAATCCAACTAATTCAGGTTTTCAAATCGCAAAAGAAGAACATGGCAAAAAGGATCTTCACATTTACCACTTATTGCATTATGTTTTTTTTTGTTAGTTTGTTTTCTCCATGTGAACACCTCGGCATATTTTAATAGAATCCTAAAGCCAAATCCTCTGCTTCCACCCTGCGTGAGATGATGAAGACCTATTTCCTTTAACGTCAAATTACTACAGTGTGCCTGTCTTGGTCCAGATCCCTGTAAGCAGCACATAGCACAGTTTGTAATTGTTGGCTATGAAAGGAACAGCTTAAGGCTCTGTGTTTAGCCGAGCCCTGAGGTCCAGGGTCTGTTTGGCAACGATCCCGTCTAATCCCACAGCTAAATCTTACGCAGATGCTTTAGTGACTCTTGGGATGCATATGTGTGCCTCTCCATGTATGTCCATGTCAGGAAATCTTAGACTTCAATAATAACTTGACGCACAATCACTCAGAAAACCATGTCAATTTTTCAGCCTCCTGCAGAGAAGGGAGAGGAGGATGGAGCTGTAAACTCCTGTTACTCTCACCCCGAAATAGCCTCTGGATTTCTACCTCTTTTGCTCTCACTTCAAGCACAACTCTGATCAGCTCTTGGTGACTCATGCAAGTGGCAGCTTATGTTTCCTGCTTTTGTGAAGCAGCGATTCTAATCTCAGAATTTGTCACTCAGCTCATTATATGGAAGAACAATGAGGCACAGCGATGCTTCTGATGTCTGCTCACAGCAGAGTGAGCTCATACAAGCGCACACATTCTCAATCTCCCCCCTATTGAAATTTGTCAAAAAGGGGTGAGCAATGCCTTCTTTATGCAAATTTTCAGCGGCTAATGCTGACAGCGAAACACAACTTGTTATTGCTCCTGTAATTTGTCCTGCTCTGTCCTTCACATTTTTGCTAAATTTGATTCAGTATCTCATTTCAGCCATCCATTTGCTTTGTGTAATTTCCTACTAGATATACTCTGACAACGAAACACACCTGGGTAACGAAGTATAGATTTTTCACCGCCGGATTTCACAAAAACATAGAGTTTTTATAGACACACAAGAAAACTGATAATCCTGACTTGTGTGTGTATGTGTCGGATGAGCAACGTTTGACTTGTGTCAGTGTAGATTCTGCAGTATTCAGGTCCCTCTTCACAAATCACTTCCATGTGTTTTATTGTTGACAAATCTTCCTGCTATCCATGCAGTGTTTTCCCATACTGTGGAACAAACACCTCCAAAAATAAGTGTTAGTGGAAACTTGTTTTTGGAAGGATAGACTCTATCTTAATTAAATATTGATTTACAATAATTTAGGAAAACAAATGCAAAAAAACAAACAAACAAAAACACACACACACACATGCACACACACATTGCTTTACAGGTAACAAATTATATCTGAAATAAGTTTGATTGATTTCACACACTCAAAAATATCTGTCTATTGCATTTAAATGGTGAAATAAAGGACTTCTACTAATGAATTCCACTTGCCACACTATTCCCTTTCTTTCCTCTTGTTGCTCTGGCTATTCAGGTCAGCAAATCACTAGTTAGCCAACACTGGACAAGTGCCATTCGGCTGATAACTGCTCAGCATATGGACTGCAGACTGCAGCCCTGCAATGGCAATTTCACTTCAGCACAAAGTCTCAGTTAATGTGGGAAAATGTCTCTGAATGTCTGTAGTTTGACCGTAGAAAATGCCAAGCATTCCCAAAAAGCAGCAATTTCCCTTCATTACATAGATTCCTCATCAATTATGGAAGGTCAGGTCACTCGCAGGAATTCAGCGGCTTGTGTTCGCCTTGCACGACTGCAGCTAACGGAGCGTGTGAATCGTGTCTTCCCGTTGTCCCGTAGACATTTTTCCAGCAGCTGAGAATGCTACGGCAGTGACCTTGGGAAGGAGGGGTCTAGTTCAACCATGAGGACGCTCAGGGGGCCGATGTGTCGTCTGTGTGTTTAAATGTCAGCTCTGCTTGTGCACATCCTGTGGTGTGTATTAATCTAAAGTTCGATTCTGACGTCCGCTCTTTGCTCCTCTCCTTCGTGCTATTTCTGTAAGAGTTTCTCTATCCAGAGAGGTTTAGTGGCTCGTGTTGGGGGAGATCTGTTGTGGTGCTCCTGTATGTGTGGATTCAGGGGGGGTAGGGGGGGCCTGCATCGGGGTACAGCGTGTGCCTGGGATTAAAGAAGAGGAGTGTTAACTCCACAGCTGTCAACCTTCTGCTTCTGAGCGCGCTCGCTTCCCTGGACAGCAGCCTCTAAAACCAGCATAATCATCTCTAATACCCACAAATTTTATTTGTGCAAGAGAGTGTGTATATCTGTGCTTCTAGTATGCATGTAAGCTTATCCTGATTTTTAGAAGTTAAAGGAAAAATGAACCGCATCACCCAGTTTCCCATGTGGTTCCTCCAGAACAAGCTTTCCAGAGATGAAATTCATTTTGAACATTTGTTTATACTCAGTTGTATGTTTTCATTCCCAGGTGGCAATCAAGTCGATCCGAAAGGAACGCATCACCGACGATCTGGATCGGATTCACATCCAGAGAGAGATCGAGATCACCTCCTCACTCCGACACGCCAACATCATACGCTTCCATGAGGGTAAGGCCGTGTTGCATAAGCAGAGGGAGGCGTAAAAATAACTTATTCAAGTCACAGTTACTCAGTTCACATAGATATTTTGTCTTCATTATTCTTGAAAACAAAAAAATAAACAACGACTTCATCCAACTAAGATTGATCTGTCTAGTGATTTAGATGGCTTCCTGATCTGCGCATTTAAAAAAACAAATTTTTTTCCCCAATACGACTGAAATCGCATCGACACTTATTATTATTGTATGACTTTATTGACTTTGTCTGGCGCACATAATTTCTCCATATTTTTCCATAATGCACAAAATGCACCTGAAAATTGACCCAAATGGATCTAGATAGTTCTTAAAATATCTACATTTAGAACTCTGCAGAGCTGAGTATCATGACAAATAGCACAGTAAATTAACATTTAAAGGTTGACACACCCTTTTTCTGAGCATTTTATATCTATTATCCATAGTTGAAATTAAATTTCATTGATATTTGACTGCAGAAATCATCGGAGTGTGAGAAAAAAAAGGGGGTTTTCATCCCCGGTTTTAAAAAGTCCATGAAAATTAATCTAAAAAAATGTTGTCCATCCATCTAGATAGATAAACAGTTTTTGTGTGTGAACCCCCAGGTCAACAGAAATATTTACAGTAAACTCAGTCATTTCCATATTTACTGTAAAAACAAAAAAAATCAAATTGGGTCTGAGAACTGAGGAATTAGATTATGAAAAATGTGTGGAAACCCCTGCCTGTAAAACCTTTCTTGCGTGCTGTGTTGACAGTTTTCGAGAGCCGGGATAAGATTGTGATAGTGATGGAGTACGCCAGCAGAGGGGAGCTGTACGACTACATACAGGAGAGGAAGCGACTGCCGGAAACAGAAGCCAGAAGCATCTTCAGGCAGATTGCTTCTGCCGTCCACTACTGCCACAAGGTCAGACACGCATACGCCCCTCAGATGTGCCACAGAAACTGAGTATAAACTGGGGCAACACATGAATACACGTGCCAAGTATTCAGCTGAGCGTCAGTAAATACTGTAATGCTAAATCCACTAAATCCTAATCATAATACTGTGCTGAAACCTGACTTTAGTTTCAGATCTCTCTGGTTTTGGAGCACATTAGGCTCTGATTGCTGTTCGCAGTCACATATTTACATATTCACCGACCTCCTTTATGATTTGGCGAAGAACCAAATCCTTCTTTTCTGTTGTCGATGTCAACATTAAATTAGCAGCTTTGCCAAAAAAGCAGGAATTACCAGGGAAATGCCTAAATCCGGTTAACACACAGCAGCGGCTAGCAAGGAGCTGTGCCTGACAGTCAGCTGAGCTGGAAGTAACAAATAAGGTTTGTTACTTGTTGATTTTTCACAAATTCAACATGTTAAACTCAAATTAACATCCAAGCTCCTACAGTTTGCAGGGAGGAGAGAATTTGCTGTCCTGCTGCTCTTGAGTATACTCTTAAAATAGAAACAAATGTTCTGGCATGAATGAATAATTGAATGTGCCACAGAAGTATGCAGGGCACACCGAGGTATTTTCAGCACTTCCAGAGTTTTCTGTTACATAAAACGAGCCATGGTGACAATAAGGATAAACCGATCTATCAAATATACCAGCTTTGTTTTTGTATGTTCACGAGAACAATAACATAGCAATAAACTTGCATAGAGACTTTGAATATGTGCAGAAAACACATTCTGGAGACATGGGTCATTTCCTTCACAAAAGTGGACCAAAGAGGATGAAATTAATGAAAGAATGGAGTCTCAGAGTTTCTTTGCGTCACTCGACTTCCTGGGTGGTCATACATATCTATTGAGGCCTTGTCTTTTCCTGTGAATCACTGCCAAATCGGTATCTATGGAAACACTCAATCCTTCAACAAACCTTTCCTCCTAAAGGAGCTGAAACTGGGTTTTTTTTCTCCTCCGATTTTCCAGACTCCACATGTCTCCTGACTTGTTGGCACCAGTCAGGAGATTGAGTCATCGCCAGAATTAAAAAAAAAAAAAAAAAAGCCCAAACTAATTATTTCTCTGCTTGATAACCTGCCTCAACGTTCTCGTGTTCTGTCTCCGCTCTCTTGCAGAATGGTGTCGTGCATCGAGACCTTAAGCTGGAGAACATCCTTTTAGATCAAGATTTAAATGTAAAGGTAAGGCTAAGCAAATCCAGCTAATCATATTTGGAAACACATCATTAAGTCGAAAAAAGATGAGTATTCTGAACATATATGTAAAGACTTTATCCCCACGGTAAAGACAATGTTATTTTTATACTATCCCCAACGAACCCCAGTAAACATTGTGCAGTCTTATAAAGTTACCCAGGGGATGTTTTCTTGCCTTGCCTGGACGTTACTGGCCTTTTATGGGAGCTGTTCATGGCCAAAGGGGAACGCAAAGAATCCAGCAGCAATCTGGGCAGACGGTTAAAAAAATGTAAAAAAAAAAAAAAAAGCAGTATGTGCAGACTTCCCAGCAGTTCTTCATTCATTACTTACCTAACCTAAACAAGCTCGCCACACTGACCTCTCAGCAGCATGTGCTACAGGAAATGACCAACACTCATGTGTTTATCTTATGTCTGCACAATAGAAAAAATGCTTAATAATGGCATGAGTAAGAAAACAGGGACATTGAGGCATGTTTTAAATAACTTTGAGTCTGGGTCAGTTTAGACTGCCGTGTGCTTTGCTGTGTCTGAATGAAGTGAATACTTAAGGAAAATTAGCCAATTATGATGATAATTGATCACTTTCACTGAGTGAAAGTGAAAGAAGAAAGCTTTCCAGAGCAAATAACATTTCCGAACAACCTGTTTTAAGCTCATCAAAGTTTTAATGCAGACCCATTCAATAAATTAGAATTTCATTAAAAGGTTTGTTCATTTTAATAAGCCTATCACCAAATGAAACATATTATATAAAGTTCAAAGACTTGCATCTTAACATCTGTGTTTCTCTTAATCATGATGATTTTCTGCTCAAAGGTAACGAAAACACGACATTTAAGGTTAAAATATTACAACAGACCAATAAAACAGAAATGTGGTTTTAAAAAACTTAATACCTGCTTAAATCTATTAAGCAGGTATTAATTAAAGGTACTTTTAATCTGACAAGTAAGAGTTATCAGGACATATATTCTAATTTACTGAATTTGACAGTCTGTTGACATAGCACATTAAACCTCACATTGACCTTAATGTGGAATCAATAACACTTTAATGTATGTGTTACTGCAGACAAAAAAAAGCAAAGTACATATGATTCAAAGTTTTGATACACTGCTCAGTTTTTCATATTTTGCAGATCTTCATTTCTAATAGTTTTACGTTGGAGTTGAGCTGGTTTCTATGGTCTTTCTAAAGTTTCCTCGCATCTGTTAATAAACTTTTCATCACGTTAAGCCATCTGAGACGTCTAAAACCCTGTTGGAACAAGTGAAGAGACGTTATGACCATCGCATCACAAACACACACTGTTATTGCCACTGTATAAATAAATAAAGACCACAGAGTTACGTTGTATACACAATGTCACCTTCTGTATTTAGGTCTCTGTTGTTGTGATGGAAAAAATGTTGCCGTGTATTTTTAACACCAGAGCTTGTGATAGTGGGCTGGTGTGCATGTTAATAATCTCTTCAGATAGAGTCGGGCCACCGTGTGTGTGGTTATGTCTCCTCGCAGCCCGGATGAGTGGTTGTTCCGTTACGTAAGCGTGCAAGCAGCGCCAGGCTGATGTTTTTGGCTCTTCCTCTTTCCTTGCTCCGCACATTAACTGACAAAAATCTTCGCGGAGCTATTTTTGGACCATTAAAAATAGCTGTGAATTGTTGTGCTTTCAGTGCACGACTCCAAATTCGCAGAGAATAGTCACTGAAAAGGAATCCAGATTCCGGGATGTGAGAGGTAATTTGAATGTTTGGCAATGCGTACACTCGAACAGAAAGTTTGCGTTTTTAGAGTGTTATTGTGTTTATTGCCTATGTCTTGCAGGAGGGAGGAAAATAAACTGCTTTAATCTGAATCTGTTGTTTTGTTTTCCGTCTTCTCTCTGCAGCTTGCCGATTTTGGCCTTTCCAATAATTTCCAGACGGGCTCCCTGCTGCAGACCTACTGTGGAAGTCCTCTCTATGCTGCTCCAGAGATAGTCAAGGGGCTGCCGTACACCGGACCAGAGGTGGGTCGGTCAACACCAATTACACTGGGAATGTAGACTGGGAATGTAATTTCTGTAGGATATTGTTTGAATTTTGGGATTTCTAAATGCTCTAAAGCATTTTAGAGTGTTTTTAGAAACAGTTTCCCCGTCACTACCTCTTATGGCAGCAAATCACTTTCGATTTCATCAATCATGGACAGGATCCCAATTATATATCTTCCTGATATCACACAGCCTTAGTTCTGCCTGCTTTCTTTCTGATTTTTAGTTATATGTGAATAGAATGTGTAGATTGTGTATATGTTTGTTCTTCCACATATGTGGTTATATCATTTTTCAGATACTTCACAGACAGTGAATCAGTCAATATCCTCTCTGCTCCCAGTTTCCTTCATTCACATCCCTTGTCTTTCTTCCTGTTGTGTTATTTCCTTCTCTGCTCTAACGTCACCTTTTGTTGGTCCACCGGATTTCCTGCTCGAGCATAACTTAAGTTTACTTGAATAAATTCATTGCATCGTTACTTTACATCTGTTCTGCAGTCTGTGTTTCATCTGCGTTTTGCTGCTGTTAACCTGCTTTTTATGATAAAAACCACAGCAGCCTTTGGTTTGAATAAAAATTGTGTGTACAGGTTTATTTGTTAGAATGCACCCATTGAAAGTGATCTCTCCAAATAGATAATAAAAAATATGAACTCACAAACAAATCCTTTACGAAGATCAATGCCAAAACATATTTCTTTGCATTGATATTTCTCACAGTGTTAAAGTTTCATAAAGCCAACAATTTTAATAGAAGACATTATTTTACTCTTGTTGCGTGTTAGGTGGACTGCTGGGCTCTCGGGGTGCTGCTGTATGCGTTAGTCTACAGCAGTATGCCTTTTGATGGGGCCAATCACAAAAAACTGACTGAGCAGATCAGCCAAGGCCGCTACTGCAGACCCAACCCGCCTTCAGGTAAATCAATAAAACGTTCACCTCCAAGAAAAACGTCTTTAAACCGTATCGGGTGTGATTGATTTGTGTTAAGCCTCTTTAAATAGCTGTTGATCTGTTCCTCCCAGACGCCTGTGCCCTCATTGACTGGCTGCTGACGGTACGTGCAGATGAGAGGGCCACGATAGAGGATGTAGCCCACCACTGGTGGGTAAACTGGGGCTATGATGAGAGTGTATGTGACTGCCCCACGGCTCCGCACCAAGAATGCCCTTCCCCCTTGCTGGCCCGCTACATCGACTGGCAGAATCAGGTCAGCAAAGCTGGCGAAATGACATCTGACCCTGGAAGCAGGACTTCGGACTCCTCCTGTCGTCCTCAGCTGACATCAAACTCGTTTTACTTCAGTTTACCCTTAAAAAATGACTGTGGAGGAGGAGCAAGGGTCCGTGGAGGAGCTTCAAACCTCAGAAAGTCACGCAAGGAGAATGTCATTCCACAGACCGCCATGGGAGCCTGCACTGATGTCTGTTCAGCAGCTGTGTCTCCGGCTCCGGTGGCCACTTCCACCCCAGAAAGAAGAAAACCTAAAGGCATATTGAAGCACCAGAGGAGTTTAGATTCAGTCTTCCACAACTCTCCAAAGGAAAACTCTTCCTCCCAGACGTGCAACACTCTCCCTCACCCGCATCGGACGCAAACACTTGTCCACACGCGTGTCGATGTCTTGTCCAAAACCCTTCCTCACCCGCCTACGTTCAGTCAGCCTTCTTCTAAGATGCCAAAGAAAGGAATACTAAAGAGTCGGGGCTCGGGTTATAACTTAGCTCCCGATCAGAATTGTTCTGGAGAAAGAGTGCAAGAGAGCGATGCAGGTCAGTCAGGTTCCCACAAGACTTTCCCGGCTGCAGAAGAGAGTCCCAACATGCGAACAGAGGCAGTAAGGAGGCGGAAAGGCATTCTGAAACGTAACGGCAAGTTCTCCCGCAGTCTGGATCTTCCTGACAATCCCATTTCACCTGACTGTTTGACACCTGCAATTTTCCCAGAGGCCCTCCAGCAGCTCCTGCAGCCCTCGGGGGACGCCGAGGGCCGACGCAGCCGCCCCTCAAGTGTGGTCAGCGAGGACAGCCTCTTCTCCTCTGATTCCTTTGATCTGCTGGACCTCAGCGCTCAGTCACAACCCAGGATTTTCTCCCAGGGGCGGCGGCACAGCGGCGCCGGCGGCTGTGAGAAGAACGAGGCGGACGAGGTCAAAGGAGACAAAACAGGACAGAAGCAATAAATTGACGGATCTGTGATAGTGTGATAACAAGTACTTGTTGTGTTGAACAGAGTGAAGGATCCTGACCTCTGGAACATGGCAATTGTTGACATTAACTGGGAATGTGAAGCGTCATTTGTAATCGTATTTGCACCTACAAGCACATGACCAAGGGGGTCCACCACCCGCCTCTGAGATCAAACCTGCTCACTTTGATGTCGTCTGCACTATGTAACATCACCTGCTATACACAGTGCATGTGAACTAGAAATGTGAGGACCAGGAAAATGTTAGTTTTTAAAAGTTTTTTCAAAAACACAAGTTATCTCTACGTGCAAAGTTCAGATATTTGTTTACAGTGATAACCCTTTGTGAAGTCCGCAACTCAGCATATTTACATGAGTTTGCAATTGATCTAATTAGCATTTTTTTTATTTCAGATGCAAATGTTAACTAATCTGACTTTTGTCTAATATTTTATTCACAAAATTGTTTTTTTTTTTTTTACCTTATGAGCCTTTTAAGAAGTTAACTGACTCTGGCGTATTAGGATATTTTATCAAGCAGACTTAAGGGCACTTTGTTGTTTCTGTGGAAAGTGTTGCCTTATTACAGCTAGGTTTCACCAAGTTTTAATCTAATATTTCTTCTTGTGCAATTCTGCTCATGAGATATGTTTCGATGGGAAGAATTAGAGATTCATTCGTGACAAGAGCCAGTTGTTTGGCTACTCTGACGTGAGTTAAGGGCAATTTATGTTTTATTTTGTGTGAAAATACTAAATAAGAAGATGAATTAAGCAGTAAAAGTAGTTCTGCTGCCTTTAACACCTGTATTTATTCCTCACAGTGTTGACTGTGTGCAATTTGCTCATTTGTACCTGAACAGATTAATGAGTTGCAGATTTATTTTTATTGTTTTTTTTTTGTTTTTTTGTTTTTTTTGCTGTAACCACACTTGTGCTGCTGTGGATGCTTAAGGTGATCTGTGCAAAAAGATGTGCTTTATAAAAAAATAAGGATATTCCTTGTGTTGAACTATTTTATACTTGTTCTGCAACAGTAAATAAATTATTTGAATCAATATGTTGTCAAACTTTCACGTTTTTTTCTGGTGAGAAAGAACAAAAAAAGCACAAATCTGAACAAGAACTTGTGTCATTGTGTCATTATTCACCTGCATCAAGCTCATTATAATAAATCATAGCATAACGTAATTAAAGGAGCATTACAATAAAACATCAAACTTCTCACTTACCTTTTACTATTTACTTTTTGGTTCTTGTGTCCCGAGAAAAACTGGTGCTGGTCAACAGACTGGCTTCATTATGGCTTTTGTTTTTGAGCAAAAGTAGTTTTTCTAAAGGAAAAAACAATGAGTACAGGTTGACATTTTTATCTTTTGAGTAGGCCATAAAGGCGCTAAATATGTTCATATTTTCCATTGCATGTCACAAAATGCATTTAGCTTTGTGCTTTTCCTTTTGTGAAACACACCGGTGGCAGTAATTTGTTCCATGATTTGTAGTTCAAGCTGGGGTGTTTGGGTGTTACGCAGTGATAAACCTGCAACCCTTGCGGTGCGGGGAAGCAATAAAATCTGTCAACAGGAATCCACTGCCAGACTTTCAGTCTCCTTGCTGACCTGCAAAATAAATCTGCTCACTAAACCGGCTTAAAATTTTATGTTTAGATGATTAAAATCAAATCATTATTTCTTATTATATTATGCACTACCAGTTTCTTCTTCATGAAAAGATGCATACAGTAGCATAATATTCACTTTTATAATAGACAGCTGAAATCCTTTGACAATAGCTGATGAATGAAGTTTTATATATGCTGATAAAGGAATTGAAGTTAGGGATCCCAGGTTAAACAGCATTTTGTTTTCCATGTAACAGTTTTGCTCATATGGCCACAAAATGTTGCTGATTACTAATTACTTCATTCTTTTTTTGTTGTTGTTGTACTTTATGTCATATTATTTTCGTTTCTTTTCATAATTAACCAATATTAATAGTTGTTGTCCTGTTTTAACAGGGTAATTCAAGCCTAATGTCACAAGTTGAAAACCTTGTGATATTAAATAAACATACGCCGTCGATGCTTAGAGGAGAACGGCTGAAGTTTTTAACCACTGACGGGCCCGCCTGGATGACAACCTCTCTAAGTGGCATGGATTGTGGACAAATTATTATAAAAATGTTGAACTATTGCAAATATCTGCAGTGATTATAAATACTTAGCAAAGTAAATCTTGTAGGCTAAGAGGCTTTCTGCTTTGGTGCCTCACGTGTGGATACAAGTACCAGTGAGCGCACAAGGGTGAAAAATGTTTATGGGCTACTTTAAGTGGCTCTGCTCTTAAGAGGCTTTTGCAGTATTATGAACATATGACACACTTATATGTATGTAAATACAATAACGCTAGTGATTAAACACATAAACAAAGTGCTATTTCAAACTGCTATCTTAAAATCCCTAAAAACATCTAAAAAAAAAAATCATCTACAGGGAAATGTTTCAAGACATTAACTGGTTTCAGACTAACATGCTGCGAGTCGGCCCTGCAGAAACAATGCATATGGTTAAGAATTAAGATGACATCAGTGAATAAAACCTGGGCTTGTGAAAAACAGGATTTGATTGTCTGCGTCTTTTGTGGTGGTGTGTTTTGGACTTGTAAGTAGACATTTTATAAAAAAAGTATTTCTGTTTCAAACATTTAGTTTTGTCTTTCATCATTTGTGAGCTTTGTGAGTAAAGCTTGTTGTAAACATTTCACATGTTTTAACATTCTATCATTGCTTATAGATTAATGTGTTTTGTTTTGCTTTTTCATAACAGATCAGACAAATGCAGGCTCGACAAAAAGCAGCTGGCAATATAAATAAAAGTGATTCGCATTCTTAACTCATTTTTCAGGATCGTACAGGAGGGCAAATTAAATCCAAGACCGGAGCTATAGTGCCATCTTGTGGTCATTGCTGAAACACATTGAAATATGACAGATATTCGCAGACAGAATTGAAAAATGTGAGATGTTTTGATTGGATTTCGCAAAGGTTAATTTGATAATTTAATAAATAACATACCTATTTATGATTAGCTCCATGGTCCTTCATTTTCTTTTTTATAAATGGAGTAACAGAAAAAAAAAATCAATTCCTTTTAAGGTTCACACTATTTCCTCTTGGACCTGTTTGAACTCACAGTTGCAGTTTCAACAAAATATCAATCAGCAGACGTTAAAATAAACACAGCCAAGCAAGCCCCCCACTACAAAACAGCTGAACTAAAAATACTAGGAAACATTATTAATGTTGATCCTAGTTTTTCACAGAAATACCACAACCAAAATCTCAATCATACATTGTTGGGATGATAGTGGTGCAGGCACGATTAGCTCTAGGTGTCACCGGGGTGTCCAAAGTCGGTCCTGGAGGCCCGGCATCCTGCATGTTTTAGTTATCTCCCTGGTTTAGCACACCTGCATCAAATGATGGCTCGTTAGAGGGCCTAAGGAGAATACTGACTTGCTTGAGGAGGTTGTTACTACGAACTAGGGAGAGAACTAAAACATGCAGGATCGCGGCCCTCAAGAACCGACTTCTCTAATTGAATGTCATTTCACATTACTGTGATTTCAGGGCAAAATAATCATATTTTATCTTCTATTTTTTGTTTGTGAAAATATGACCTATATAAGGGATATGCTGTGATTAAACTCGTAAAGATATACAGTTTTATACGTCTGAAGGATAGCTTTTATTTATATAAAAAAATATGACAAGTAGAAGCGCATGGGATGTTAATTTAATGCACTGAAAACTTTGCAAAGCAGGATATTTTGTGTAAAGCGGGTGAAGCTTTCCTTTTTAGGGTCCGTCTCTTGTATTGTTTGTCAGCAAGACGATCGACTCATTTTCGTACATCTATAACCTGCTTAGTCTTCGTTGTTGTCATCATGGCCTCACTGTTGTCAACCAAATCAATAAATCAATGAATGAATCTGTAAATCAATGAGCCAATAAAAGTGCGCAACCGGGCTAGTGTTTTTTTTTTTTTTCTTTTTTTGGTACATTCAGTGACACCTAGGAATTTGGACGTCTATAAAATGAAAATAGACAATAATCAAAGTCATTTATATGACTAAAGAACAGACACATACTTCCGCTTTTACTGCTAATTCCCCAAAGTCTCACTTTGCAACCAAAACGCAAAATGGTTGGCTGTGCTTCTTGATCGTTGCATTAAAGTCATGCATAGTACGTATGCATTCATTTCTTTGTTCTTCACACACATTATTGTTGATACCCTACCAACAATACAGCGCTGGATGCATAAATGTTCCTATTTTTTGTTGTTTGTTTTTTATGGAATCAGAGGAGACTAAAAATTATTGATGCGACTTATTATCGTTACATTTCCTAATGCTACATTTGTTCACCGACACACTTTCCCCCGCCCCGCTGCGTCAATTGAGATACGTCAAAATAACCAGTCAAAAGGTTGCTCATGTCACACCGGAAGTGAAGTGTTCAACTTCCAAATTAAAATAAAAACAAGCCTCCAAGGAAAGATTTTTCTTTTAAATAACACTTTACTAAATTTTCATCGTAATGCTTTTCAGTGCTTCAACAGCAATCTACAAAAAATAAACCAGAGGTGGGTAATAGTTGGATTTAGTCAGTTACATTTGCATGAGTTTTTTGTTGTTGTTGTTAAAGAAATTATGTCTAGTTACTGCACCATACTTTTTATGTTTACTTGAGTAATGTTGTTATAACGCTGCTGTATTTTCAGTAAAAGTTACTTCACCAAATGAAGAATATGCATTTTAACCAAATATGCACAAAAACACATAACCACACATACATTTTATGTAAAAACTTACACTTCTTATTTTGACACAAGCTCAATTGTTCATGTTCTGTCTGCTGAGCCTGGTGTGCCATTGTCGTTCAAGTGAATACGCAGTAAATAAAAGTTATTAACAATCCCTCCTCCGGAGTGAGCATGTGACAGGGGTGGAAAGGACAACTCCATTATAACAGGAAGAAACTTTCAGCAGAACTCATCTCAAGATGTCATGCCATTTTTTATGACCAGCTGGATGTCAGAGGCCAGAGCAGAAAAAAGAAATAAAATTAAAAAACAGAAATGCCACACAATTTCTGTATGCTAAAGAAAGAGAAATCCATAGGTAGAAACATAAATTCTGAGTCTTAAGATCTATGGGTTGAAAAGGCATACAGTTAGTTGCATCAGTTGGTTCTTGAATGGCTTGAATGTCCAGGAAAGAGACAATAGATTATTTCAAGAAAAGAAACAGAAAGTCAGTCGGTAATGTCCTGCACAACTGCAAGAAAATTCCAGCAGTGTGGGACAATTGAAGGTGTGGTGTGTAATTGACATGAGCACATGTCAATTACATACATTCATAAGGACTGGATCAGAAATTCCCCATACCATTCTTTTCCAAAGAATAATAGTACACAAACTCACTAGGGATTGTAGTTGGCCAAGCAACACTTCAAATTTAAATGACTAATGTCTATTATAACACTTGGCAGGTTGATTTTCAAGCCATTTGTCATCACTGTACTATACTTTATCATGCCTAGGAGTGTTATGTAAAAGAGGGTATTGTCAAATACAATAGAGAGAACATTACTTTATTGGCAGAAAATGTTCAGCTGTTAAGTGGTGAGACAAATAATATAAAAAGAAAAAAACGTAGAGAATTAAATTGTGGTATAATCGACTATGTAGAGAGTAGAGTTGGAGTAGTTGTGTTAAGATAACTTGAGCATGCTAACTATAACATTTATTTAAATAAACGAGTAATGGTAACTATTTTTGGTTTTGTGTCACTTCACTGATGTGGATATCCAAGGGGGGGAAGTGGGCTTTTATTTTGAAATAAATAATCGGAAAGTCGCTTGTGTTTTGAACTAGCTTAGCTGCTCGGGCGAAACGACAAAACCCGGGTAATTTTCACCTTCTTTCTCCGCTTTTGGTGCCGAATCAGCTGCGTCTCCGACAGCGTGGAGAAACTGCTTCCGGCTTCACTTGTTCCCGTCTTTATTCAGACAACCAGCTAAACGCCTGTTATTGTGATCGACATGGCGAGTCGAAAGCGACCCATGGGGCCAGCTGCTAGCTCGGATGAGGAGTTCAAAACCCCGGAGAAGGGAGTGTCAGTGGTCCGAGGCTCGCCTCCGGACTCCGGCTTCATGCGGTGGGGAGTCGAGGAAACCTGCCAGTACCTGCAAAGAGAAGGACTTGAAGAGTGGACGGATAAGTTCAGAGGTTCGCTTTTACTTTTAGTTGGTCACAAATAAATATAATGCTTGTTAGCAAGGCAAACGTGACGTGGATGTTTGGTTTGTACATATTTACTGACATTGCGCTTTTTGTTCTGATGGGATTCAGCTGAGAAGATTACAGGTGTGGGACTGAGATACCTCAGGGATGAAGACCTGGAAAAGATTGGCATAAAGTAAGCATTTACATCTTTCCACAAAACCACATGACATCGTGGATGAAAGGAAACGTGACCTGTACTTCCTTTTCAGCTTCTACATTGAATCTGTGTAGCTCAGGAAGACGTTTTTAAAGGAAAATCTTCTGATTGTTCACTTCAGGTGTCTCGGTGACCGTCTACAGATTCTGCACAGCCTCAGGAAACTGTGGCAGATTGAAGCTGAGCCCAGCAAGGTAAACATTTTCCCACTAAGACAGACTGTCAAGGCTGTTCAGATAACATTAAGCAGACTGTAGGTCCAAGGGCATCTACAGAGACAGCACAAAGGAAGAAGAAGAGTCTCCTCTGTGTTTTGGTTTTGACCCCTTTTTGATGCTGCTGATCGTGAACTGATTGTGTTCTAATATCTTTTTCCTACCTGTTTGTCAGGTCTTCAATGATCCCATCCACGGCCACGTGGAGCTGCACCCACTTCTCATTAAGATCATCGACACGCCTCAGTTTCAACGACTTCGAAACATCAAGCAGCTTGGAGGGACGTATTACGTTTTTCCTGGAGCCTCCCACAACCGCTTTGAACACAGCATTGGGTAAATGTCTACATGTCTCATCTAATTGCTGTTAATTAACTTTAGGTAATGATTTGGGAGAGAAATGTTCACAAGGTGCCTTGCAAAATTATCATCAGTACCTCGGAAGGTTTGTCACATTTTGTCAAGTTGAACCACAAGCTTTTAGTTTATTTTTATTTATTGGGTTTGTGGTTGATGAACCAAAACAAAGTGTGTTATTGCTATGTGAGAAGAAAATTATTTCAAACACATTTACAAATAAAATCTTAATTCTGCTGCATGCATTTCTATTCAGACACTGTGAGTCACTTTCATTTGTAGCTGTACCTTTTGCTGCAATTACAGCTGCACCTCTCCTTGCTTTGCACACTTAGAGATATTTTTCCACTAACTACTGAAGAAAAGAAAAAAACGCTCATTCAGACTGGTTGTACTGTCTCACAACAGCAATTTTCAATATTTTCAGATTGTTCCTCCCAGGAGTTGTAAGACATTATAACTATCACTTCTCCTAAAAAAAAAAAAAAAAATTTAAGCAGCAGTTATTTGCACATCCCAGTAGTTTGTACAGTTTTTTCAGTTCTTGTAAAGAATCATTTTTTTATACACAAACTTATATATAAAATTATACATCTTATAAAACCTTCAATGTGAATATGCATGCTTGACCTTAACTTGCTCTTGTGACACCTAAATTTCCCCACTGTGAGGCACTGAAGGACAGATTTATGAACCATCTGTTCTTTTAGTTTCACTTTATAATGCACGTGAAGTGGAAATGCTAGCCTGTCACATAAAACACATTATAATGTGGAACAAAATGGCAGGGTGTGGAGACTTCACCAAGGCGCTGCATTTTTAAATGGAAGTGTTTGTTTTCACTTGGCCAGCTATATCAAGCAGGTCAAGTAATAAAACCGCTGTGTCTCTCTCGTGACACTTTGTTGTGTTTTTGGCTGATTTCAGGGTTGGCTACTTGGCCGGACGACTTGTTCAAGCTCTCAACGAGAAGCAGCCAGAGCTCCTCATCTCTCGCAGGGACATTCTTTGCGTGCAGATCGCTGGACTCTGCCATGACCTCGGTCAGTGCTGCTCTGGGCAGACGGCTTCACAGTATCGGTCTGGAGATGAGCAGCATTCTGAACTTTTAGGGACTTCACTGCATTAGTTTGGATGTTGACCTTTTTCTAATGAAGAATGGAAGAGACTTTACTTCTCTTTTTAAAAGCCTGTTGCTCCACAACATCAACTATTGTATCAAACAGTCCATCCAAGGATTAGTTTCTTTAAAGTAATGTAGTTATAAGCACATACTGCAGTATGTGTACATAAAAACTGAGTGTCTAAGCTATGTACAGCTCAAAGTTTGATTTATTGCACAACCCAGTCTAATCTAGCCAAAATTATTTCTTTAGGTTTAACACTGAACTTATTTGCGGGTTTCATCTCAGATGTTTCCCACTTTGGCTTCAGTTTCTGGGTGTAAGAACAGAAGAGGAGTTGCTGACAATCTGTTTCAACACTGCTCCAAACCCTTTTAAGATCTTGTTAGTTGTCTCTGAAACTAGCAAGATCTAGTTTGCAGGTTCTTTCTCTGAAAGAAAAGAAAATTATTTCTCTGAAAGAACCTGCAAACCCAGTATTGCTGTGTTCTTCCCCTTCCAGGACATGGACCTTTTTCACATATGTTCGATGGCATGTTTATACCCAAAGCACGTCCAGGAATTAACTGGAAGGTAAGCCTTTTTTTTTTTTTTTTTTTTTCCCCTCTCCTTGAGGTGCATGGTCTGGTTTTTCTTGTCCATTTGTTCACCATTATCAAGACAGGGTGTTCCCTGTTTGATTGAAGCCAATTTCAGCTGTAATTATGAGTCACAGTCAAATAATTTGGCAACTAAGGAGATGTCAAAAAGAAAGTCGCACTGTACGAGTTCAGCTGTAAACCAAGTGACTGCTGTTGTCGATATGTAACTCTGACATTTTTCACTTGTCATTAAAATAAAGGCCTGGCCATTATATTATAATTATTCTGATTTAATTTTCCACCACATTAAACCAGGAACAAAGATCTTAACTTCCATTGATATCTGTGAATTTTGGGCATTTCACAGGGTTCTAGCTTCTTTACAAAAGCTAGATGGCTTGATGGTTTTGAGAAGCATTAGCTTGGTGGGGAAAAAGACTTCGACCTCTGTGTGGAAGCCAGTTTACTACAACATAAATGTTTTATAGATGTAGAAACTAAAGTATGCCAGAAAGTCCTGTCTGCTGGATTCAACCAGGTTGTGAATTTATAGATCTAAAGTTTACATAGGATTTTATTGAGGAAGGTAAACATTTCTGCCAGCCAGGGCTTCTGCACAGAGCTGTTAATGTCAATTGTAGAAGTAACGGCACATTTTACGGCCCAGACTGATAAAGACATGAGAACGACTAAACAGAGTCTTTACAAACGTGAGTAAAAGAAGAGTTTGCAACAGCCTGCTGGGTGTAATATCAGCTGAGCTCCTTCTGTTCAAACCGGAAGTCGTCGTCCGCTCACGCTCTGCTGATTTTATGATGTTGAACCTGTTCCTTTTTAAATACGTTTTTGTATCTTGCAGCACGAGGCTGCCTCTCTAAAAATGTTTGACTACCTTGTGGATGACAACCACCTGAGACCGGTCATGGAGGAGCACGGTCTGGTGCTGCCAGAGGACCTGGACTTTATCAAGGAGCAGATCGCAGGACCGACAGAGAGCAGCTCAGGTCGAGGAGAGAAGGTGATCAATGTGTTGAGGAAACCAAACCGCTCACACTTTGTATCACTATTCCTGGCTGTGTTATTGCAACATTCATAGTTTCTGCAAAGTCTAAAAAAAAATATTTAATCTTAAGTTTGGGCCTTATAAAATCCTGTACCCAGTGGTGTCCAAACTTTTTACTTTGTGGGCCAAAATTGCAAAGGTAAAGCACTCTGATGGCTTTACCTTTGCAAAGCCATCAGAGTGCTTTGCAAAGCACCAAATTAATCCACCAAATTAAATTCTCAAAATGTTTTAGAACTTTTTTTAAATTCACATAGCTATAAAAGTAAGATTATGAAATATAATAAAACTTGCAGCAACCCCCACTGTTGCAAATCACAGAGATGACCTTTCTAATTCTTGGTCTAGTTCTTAAGCTCTTTTAAAATGGTGGTGTGCAAAGCTTAACCGTTTGATAAATCATGTGACAGTCATGTGATCACATCAGCAGAAGCGATCCTGGACATAAGAACCAAACTACAACACATAATGCAGGGTTTCCCCCAGAAAACTTGCTAAGCCTGGTGGTCGGGGTGCCGAGGCGGTCCACCGGCTGTCCACCATGTTTTTGTATTAAAAGATGTTAAGGTGACAGGAAATTTAAAAAGATCACTCGGTAATTATACATTATGGGAAAACATTGCCAGTGAAACTACTTAAACCCACAACTAGTCTTAAAAACAACAAATCAAAATATACAATTAAAATGAATATCAATTATTTGCACTTTTGTTTAATCCAAATTAAGTCAGCAGCTCCATCAGGGCCCCCAGGGCTTCAGTGGCCCCATAAATGCTAATATTTTAACACAGACCACAGATACATGAATGTAACACTTGTTTATTGAGATGATCAATGCTGCTAAATTTGATTCAATTTCAGCATATATGGAATAAAAGATTTTAAATTGTTTAACATTTAAATGTAAGAGTTTAAGTAGCTGGCAAGTTTACTTTGTAAAAGTTCAGAGAACAATATCCATAGTTAGATTGTTTAGTTACCATAGCAACAATCTGATGCTGTGAGTTTAATCTTTAAGTTTGAGCTCTGTTCACAAATACAATTTAGTAAACTGCAATTATAACCGATTGCTTTTTAGGTTGGCCAATTAAACTAGTCCCCCTCTCTCAGATTAAATCCAACACATCTGT
>NW_015112946.1:175421-182733 GCF_001443285.1 Poecilia latipinna | reverse complement strand
CAAATCAAAATATACAATTAAAATGAATATCAATTATTTGCACTTTTGTTTAATCCAAATTAAGTCAGCAGCTCCATCAGGCCCCCCAGGGCTTCAGGCGCCCCATAAATGCTAATATTTTAACACAGACCACCCATACATGAATGTAACACTTGTTTATTGAGATGATCAATGCTGCTAAATTTGATTCAATTTCAGCATACATAAATTTAAAAAAAAATTAAATTAACAGATTTTAATGAGCTTGCAAGTTTACTTTGTAAAAGTTCAAAGAACAATATTCATACTTTGTTTTGTTACCCTAGCTACAATCTGATGTGAGTTTAATCTTTAAATTTGAGCTGTTTGTTGGCAAATTCAATTTTGTAAACTGCAATTAAAACTGATTGCTTTTGAGGTTGGAAAATTAAACTACTCCCCCTCTCTCAGATTAAATCCAACACATCTGTTAGAGGGGCTGATGTTTTTGGCAACAAAAGGGATCCCTACATCAAATTCTCCTCAAGGCCTCATACAGCCTTGGACCGGCCCTGCATGATGAGGCAGTCTGATGAACTATGCAGAGTTGCTCAACAAACGGTAGATTTAATTCAGTGCTGGTAATGTGGCTTTAGTAGCTCTTTCATTTCGTGTCTGAGTTTTTAATAAGCGTCACAGAAACTATTCTGGTTGGTTGAGTTTATGGGACGAGTTTCTCAGATCTCCGCGCGGCCACACAATTAACTCTGTCTGACTAAGTGGACAAAGCATGTGATTTTGATGCATTATGTAACCAGAAAAATACTATAATTATAAAATCAGCATGATGCTTTAGACAGGAGAGCGCGAAGCTCCTCACCAGGCTGAACCTGCACGATCAGGTTAACGCTAGTTTAACTAACACACCGGCCAACCGGGAACAGGCTGATAAACTTTATCAGCGCAGGCAAAGCCGGGCACTGGGCAGCGTGTTGAGATGGAAAAGCCGCACAAATATAAATCATTCTCACTGCTCGTTCAGTTCACCTCTGAAAGCACGACTACAAGTTATTCCTGCTGCTCAACCAGAGCTAACCAGAGTGGTGTTTAAAGTCCTACCTTGATCAGAAACTCTGGAAAGAATCATAATTCCTCATAGGGGGTTGATGTAAATATCCATACAGGTTAGTCTGTGTCCTATTTGTGACAGGAGTTGTGCGGGATCCGCGGTGAGGTAAACTTAATCCAGCTACTGCAACGCGTGAGGCAACACGCAGAGGTGAAAGCGGTGTGATTGGTCCAGCTTTAAATGCATAAACTATAAATCTATCTTCTATAAACATATCTTTTAGGAATAAATTTGCTCCACCAATGAAGCGCTCAGAGCTACAAAGACGCTTGCAATCTGGCTTAAAAAAGGAAAAAAGTTTTTTTTTTTTTTTTTTTCCTAAAAGCAATAACAAGAAAGGCTTAGCCTGGCAGTGGCGCTAGGAAAGGATGGCGGACGCCAGGCCTGTAATACACTGGGGAAACCTTGTAAATGTACCACAGCAGAAATACCATAGATGCATGTAAATGAAGATGAATGTCCATCTATTATTTATATTGTCTCCAACATTGAGTTGAATTTAAATGGAAGAATCTGGTGGCATTAGTTGCAATACCAAAACCCACCACCATCCATTGGATGGAAAGTTTTCAGGACATGTTTACAGTAAAAGGGTAATGCCACAGGTGTTTGGACTGATGTGGATTATAAAGTGTTTGTTGAAGAGGGATTGACGTCATTATAAATAACCACACCTGAATCATAAAGCATATGTTTCAGCCTCCTAAACCAATATTTACCAATGATGAACTCATTTTTTCTTTTTTTTTCTTTTCCATAGTGGCCGTACAAAGGCCGTTCTAAAGACAAGTCCTTCCTCTATGAGATTGTCGCCAACAAGAGGAATGGAATTGATGTGGATAAATGGGATTATTTCGCAAGGTGGGGAACTGTTTGGATTCGACAGTTCAATGCTAAATCAACATGTAATGTGAATTATGTTCCTATTGCATATAACGTTTTCATTGTTTTGTTCTCTGTCCTCAGGGATTGCTATCATTTAGGCATCCAGAACAATTTTGATTATCGTCGCTTCCTAAAATTTGCAAGGGTCTGTGAAGTGGATGGGCAGAAGCACATCTGCACAAGAGACAAGGTGTAATTGTATTTTTTAATTTCTTAACAGGTTAGAAAATGTGAAAGTTGGTCACTAACATTCAGGATGTGGTTTTAAACAGGAGGTGGGGAATCTGTATGACATGTTCCACACTAGGAACTGTCTCCACAGAAGAGCCTACCAGCACAAAGTGGGCAACATCATCGAGACGATGTGAGTTATTACTCTGTTCAGTTGCTGTGGTTTTTCCTTCTTGGACCATGCATGAGTTTTTCTGAAGTCGTGATAAGTTTGATCTACATCCACAGGATCACAGAAGCATTTTTAAAAGCAGATCCGCACATCCACGTTGAAGGTTCTCAGGGGAAAATCTTCACTCTGTCCACAGCCATTGATGACATGGTGGCCTACACAAAGCTGACAGGTCAGAAATAAACACTGTAAATTTACATGGAATTTTTTTGTCAAATTAAAGCTGAATGACCCTTTGAAACATATGCTGTGAGGTAATGAATCATAGATTGTGATAAGTCATGGGTTGATTTTTAAGATGGCACAATATGATAAAAAACATGTAGTAATAATAGTGTTGCTGAATAATGTAATGATGATGAATAATCCATGCTTTCCATGTTTCTGTTCTTTATTTTCCTTCATCAGTGTCCCAACTACTGTTTGTGAGCTTTAACATCTCAGCTACAAAAAATTTACATTTCCATCGAAGGAAGTGAAAACCCATCCAGCAGGCTACATACATTACTGGCATGCATAATTTGGCACTTGGAATATAATATCCTACTAAGTATTTATTCAAATACCTGTGATTATGATATTGTACACATACAGTTAAAACCAGAAGTTTGCATTCACCATTTAAAGTGACACAAGCATTTTGTTCATTCCTTTGTGCACCTGGGATACAGCAGTCTGTCATCGAAGTAGCTCTCCAGTTGTGTAAAAAAATCTAAGCTACAGCCCATTTGCTGGATTTGTTTGATTTCCTAAAGAAAAAAAAAATCTTTAGATTGCTTATGCAATCCAATTAATTACCATTTGGGTTTGTATTTACTGTAAGAAATGTCACATTTTGCATAGCGAATCGGTAAAGAAAATTATTTCACTTTTTTAATAGATTCCCTGAAATATATTTTTAAAGAGTTTTAAGTGTATTAAGATGCATCTTTTTCTATAGAGCTGATTCGGTCTGTTTTCACATCTCTATGCAGCCAGTCATAGTGACTCCTTACTCAGATCTGTTGATGTAACATAAACAGTCTGTCAATCACAAGTCCCTATATGTGACTCTTTAAAGTGTGAAATCAGAATATGGCCTGCTGCATTTGTCACTTACCTTTTTAGTATATAGTTGTTTTCCCTTCATTGCATCGTTTTTCTTAAGAGATGGTATAATACTTGTCAAATGTAAATTAGGCTCCATGACTATAATTTAGAAAAACCATGAACAGAAAGGTATGCCAGTCTTGAAGTTAATGGTCTTTTACCATTGACTTCAAGTTTTCTCTTGTGGTTAACTTTTCCAATGAATTGCACAAGTTTCTTGAGTTGAAATAACTTTTTCTTCTTTCTCTCTTTGTTTTGTAGATAATGTGTTTGAACAGATCCTGAACTCATCCTCTCCGGAGCTTGCAGAAGCTAAGCTGATACTGCACAAAATCATCTGCCGGAAACTGTACAAGTGTCTGGGGCAAACCCAGCCAGACAAAGCCTTGACCGTCACTCAGGTTTGTTTGTAATTGGATAGCTGTTTTGTAAATGTAGGTTATTGGAGAGTTAAGATTCCTGAATTGTTTGTATATTTTCAAATTACACAGTCAGGCTGCATTAAGTTACATACTGGAAAATAAACTAAAAGGAGCAGAAATGTAAATGTTCATCCCAAATTTTGGATTCAGTTAAAATAAGGCCTTTGTGGTGAGAAATAATTTATAAAAACTCAGATTTACTGCAGTAGTTTTTGTGTTTCATGTTAATGTTGCTCAGACGGAGATGTCTGCTGCTCACTTTACCAATTATTTTCTTACCTTAAGGAAAATATTCACAGCTGGGAGGCAGATTTGGCTCAGTCCATCCCCCACAGTGGCTCTCATGATGTTGATCTTCAGCCAGAGGACTTTGTTGTCACCGTGAGTTTTATTTAAAAAATTATCTCTTTGTAACCTTTCTGCAAAACTTCAGGAGTTACCGTATTTTCCGCTCTATAAGGCACACCTAAAAACCTTCAATTTCCTCAAAAGCCGACAGTGCGTCTTATAATCCGGTGCGCCTTGTATATGGACCAATATTGAGCCACAACAGGTCTAACAACTACGGTAAGCAGCTGCCGACTTCATTTTCGCCCATAGAAGAAGAAGCATGCGGTGCATGCTGGGAGAGCTGTCAGAATGCTGGTTTGTTTATAAAGTTTGACTGACCTATCTATCTACCAACCTGATAATCAGGTCGTCTGCAGGTCATTTAGCACCACGTTCTCCAAGAACATGCTGTGCGCGAACGAAGAAGGGTGACCATCGTGCGGCCACGCCCCGGCCCAGTCGCGGAAACCTCTCCTCGCCGATCGGAGTGAGACTGTTTTGTTGACATTCTTTATGTCAACAAAGTGGCTTTTGGCATTCATCGGGGTGCTTCGACTAGGGTTACCAAGGAACCAGCCCCTATACATTTAAAGCCGGGAAGGGGACGGGGGGCGGGGGAAGACAGACAGAGACTGCGGCGGCAGCGTGTCGGTTGGTCTGTGTTTCTCAGAAAGCAGTTGGGCATAATATCACAACACCAACACCGTGAGTAAAACAATGACTGAGGCAGCCTACTATATAATGTACTTGGGTAACACTTTTCTATTACACATTCACATTTGTAGAGTACGGAACAAATCACGTCCTGTAGGTTCAATAAGGGACGGGTGGCAACCCTAACTGTATCGTCTATTCTATGCGCCTTATAATGCGGTGTGCCTTATATATGAATAAAGTTTTAAAATGGGCCATTCATTGAAGGTGTGCCTTATAATCCGGTGCGCCTTATAGTGTGGAAAATACGGTAATGTTTTTTGGGAAACGATTGAGGTTTTTTGTCTGTGTTTTATTTGGTGAAATATTGTCTTTTCTTGTAGGTTATCATGATGGACTATGGGATGAAGGAAAAGAACCCCATCAATAACGTTCGTTTTTACTGCAAGGATGACCCAACAAAAGCCATAAAAATCAATAAAAACCAGGTAAGAATTTAATGTAAAACCAAATCCACTGTTCCTCTTTCATTATCAGGCCTCTGTAGAACCTATTTGCTTGCTAATCAGATTAGCTGTTTGATTTAGCGGTGTTAGACCAGGAATCAATCTGAAAGTTATTTCTCCCCAAAAACGGCAGTTTGACATAAATGTCTAACATTTTTCTCTGCTTCTGTTTTGAATTTATTACTAAAGATTCATGTGATGCCATCATTCCTTGTAGGTATCTAAACTTCTCCCAGAGCACTTTGCTGAACAGCTGGTCAGGGTGTACTGTAAGAAGACAGATGAGAGAACCCTGGAGGCCGCCAAGAAGCACTTTGTTCAGTGGTGCATGGACAGGAACTTCTCAAAGCCTCAGGTATTTCTGCAGACTGCATAGGATAAACAGTTGGTCAGATATTTAACATTTTAATGTTGTGTCTATGTCATAACATTAAAAAACAGATTTATCTCCTTTTCTAAGACGCTGCATTAACAGAACACTACCCAATATGTCTGTGCAGTCTCAGAGGCCTATTAGTTCAAAGTAATAAATAAACCTTAATATGCATTATGTCAGACTGTCTATGAATATTTTCACCACATGCCTAAAATGTTGCTTTTTTTAGTAACTTTCTAGAAAGAAACTGTAAAAATAAACTAATGAACACAACTCACATTTGTTGTTGACACAACTTAGGATATTACTCTTTGATTTAGTCATTAATCATAAAATGTAATGACGACAAAAACCCTCTTAAAGATGAACATGTTGTAGTTATACAATCATCTGCTCATGCCATTTATCAATTTTCCAGGCTCAGTTTGGTTTTTGGAAATGGAACAAACTCTATATGATCCAGTTATGTTGATTTGCATTTCCCCATCAGATACTGTTTTGCGTGTTTGTTCAGCGCTGATAACCCACACGCCATGTTTGCACTGCAAGAAAATGTCACACACTGTGAAAGCTCAAACAAAGTGTTCTGGCAGATTTATCCCATTTTTTTGCAACTGCGCTCTCAAATACATGTATAGAAATATGGATGGATGGATGGATGGATGCAAAACTGGAGAATACACCAGTGTCTGATGGTGGTATAGATGGGTATTATAGTAAAAATAGGTCACATCTGAATTTAATTTAATAAAGGTAAAACTACACAACCTTTTACTGGTTCTGCTTTAATTCTGGTGACTCTGCATTCTTGCAAATCTCTTAAGAAACATTTGTTTTTTACCTGTAGGATGGAGATGTCATAGCACCTGAGCTGACTCCTCTGAAACCCAGCTGGTGCACCAACAACGAAGGCGAGGACAGTGATGGCTGCAGCTCCAAGGAAACAAACGTTCACATGAATGGATTCAAGAAAGCTAAGACTCAGCTTAACTTTCAATGAACGGAGAGAGACAGCTGCCCCTTGTTGCACATGAGAAGTAAACAAAGATGAGTTTTACATAAGTATATTTTTATACAAGTTGAGTTCGTTGAGGAGCCTAGCAAATGGCTTTTTTTTTTAATAAAACAGAAATTAGAAGAGAAAGATTTAGTGAAACAGTCCTAGACGAGGTTTGTTTCAGAAAAATGAGGTTACATTTAGCAATATACGTATTTATTTCATTGTTTCTTTTAATTGCTTTTGTTTATTAAATATTCATTAGGCAGTTTAAAGGACTTTTATAATTTTCAACACAGTATCGTCATCAAATTTTACTCAGCCTTTAATAACCACTGTCATGGTCTGCTACATTTAAAGAACCAGCTCTGCACATTTAAAGTGTTTTTACATTTTATTTTTTATTACTTGAGACGAGGAAGAAACTCCCTTTATTTATTTCATTTAGGGTTGTGTTCTGGTTGAATTTTTTGATACACCTTTATTTACTGTTTCTCCAGAAAATATCTCTGCTTGCTCCTCCTCTTTGCCTTGCAGGTCTGATGGAAAGATGTGAGTTTTTA
>NW_015112946.1:166185-171173 GCF_001443285.1 Poecilia latipinna | reverse complement strand
AAAAAATCTGATAATGTTGGTTGCTGTGTTTTCTGAATGTAACCCTGGTGAAGGTTTGAAAAAAATTCTGTTGAAATAAACTGTTCAGAAGTCATCCTGTGTTTCACAATTGTTTTAATTGAAAGGATGTCATAAAGTCATCTGAAGCTAAAGATGAAAGACACAAGTTGTTTTGTCTGATTGTTTTACATAACTAATGCTAAAAGCTAGAGAGTGACAGGTGAATTATTGGTGACTGATTCCACCAAGAGTCTCAATCATAGCTACAAAGAAATCTATATTATGTTCATGCCAGTATCACCATCACACTGTTTACTTCAGCCCAACATGCTGGGCATTTTAAACTGCTCTTTCAATTGACATGAAACGATCTGTGTTGTGTCTATGTTATGAACTTTCCTCTTCAAGAATTGAAACTGGTGGGATCATTCACTTTACATGATAAATAGATCCAATTAATCTGCAGCTACAGAGTGAAATTCATTCAAAGTATGGAGAGGTAGATGCAACCATTTTAAATGAAACCTTTCCAAATCACAGTTTCTGGCAGTGATGAGTAAATAAGTCTTTGTGCCAAGTTCCTTTACTACAGGAACCCATTGTCCACTTAATGAGATCAAGTTGATCTGGATTTAAATGGCTGCAAAAGTCAATGATGTGATGAACCTGTTTCCTTCTTGGCATGAGTTTGTTTTGTTTCAGATGATCAAAAACAACAAAGAAGCATCAGCTGTTGTACTATCTCACGTTCAGTAACGGGTGTGTTCAGATATTTTTCATTTTTATCAAGGTTTCCATTGTTGGTCTGGATTATTGAAACAAGGTGTTGTCCATAGTTTGATACTGCATATGCTTGTACTTCAGACACTATTATATTTTAGAGGCAAGGGAGCAATTCAAATAAAACGGTCAACACATTTTTTCAAAGTTATATGAATGATCGATGTTTGTAGATTTACTGCCAAACAAATAAAGTTAGCAACTGAGTATTGAACATATCAATGTTTTTTAACTATTTTTTAATGGGGCAAAAGAAATAAAACTCACAACAGATGTAATCCAAGTGTATATAAAGAATATAAAGAATCAGAGCTCATAATTTCACAAATAAAATTATAGATGAAATTGTAAACGATACTTCATAGTAAATCAAACCATGATTTTCCCACCTACAAATATAATTTTTGGCATGATGTTTTTTTGAGATCCTATTACTCTTACTATAAAGTTGGTGTTTGCAGTGACATTCAGAGACTTCATGTTTGCCGTCAATAAACAGAATGTTATTCTTCCATTCTTTCACTGGCTTCTCCAAATTCCTGCAGAAAACTAAACCAGCTCCAAAACGCCTTTTCTTCAGTAGTCATACACAGTGCATGTACATAGAGGCCATTGTTGTTGAATGGATTGTTTACTGTTTTCTTGTGTTTCCTGGTTCTTGGACAATTCATTTGATTATTTATTTGGCTTCTCTTTGAGAAACTGGACAACAGGCACCTGGTTGTAACCAGATTAATATGAGATTATGTTCTTCCCACTTCTGGATTATGATTCCAACGATGTGATTCAAAAGTTTAGAAATGCTCTGAAAAATCCCTGTTTATATGTTTTGTAACAGTACAACTTTTTTGTGTGTTTCTCTTAATTTTAACCAGCATTATCACTTTTTATCTTATTTATAGAAATGTTCCATTCTCAATTCAAACTCAATATTTAGCATTATCAAGTCACAAACATAATTTTCTTGGGATTCCTGGCTTAAGCTATGGTATTATTTCAGCTTTTCCAATGTTAATCAGCTGCTCCCTGTTGTAAACCACCCTGTTGCTATGGTTACGCATCATAACAAAAATAGTAAAAAGATAAAAAATTTTGCCCAAAATCAGTCCAACTGCACAGTATCCAAACAAGAAGGAACAGTTGTCCAGAAAAGCAATTTTTCTCTGAAAAGGCAGGAATGAAAGTTTGAAAAAGAGAAAAAATCTCAATGTTGGTTGCTGTGGTTTTTGAATGTAACCCTGGTGAAGGTTTGAAAAAATTCTGTTGAAATAAGTTGTTCAGAAGTCATCCTGTTTCACAATTGTTTAAATTCAGAGGATACCATAAAGTCATCTGAAGCTAAAGATGAAAGACACAAGTTGTTTTGTCTGATTGTTTTACATAACTAATGCTAAAAACGACACAGAGTGACAGGTGAATTCTTGGTGACTGATTCCACCAAGAGTCACAAGCTGCAAAGAAATCTATATTATGCTCATGCCAGTATCACCATCACACTGTTTGACTTCAGCCCAACATGCTGGGCATTTTANTTATTCTTAATCTAAAGTTGGTGTTTGCAGTGACATTCAGAGACTTCATGTTTGCCGTCAATAAACAGAATGTTATTCTTCCATTCTTTCACTGGCTTCTCCAAATTCCTGCAGAAAACTAAACCAGCTCCAAAACGCCTTTTCTTCAGTAGTCATACACAGTGCATGTACATAGAGGCCATTGTTGTTGAATGGATTGTTTACTGTTTTCTTGTGTTTCCTGGTTCTTGGACAATTCATTTGATTATTTATTTGGCTTCTCTTTGAGAAACTGGACAACAGGCACCTGGTTGTAACCAGATTAATATGAGATTATGTTCTTCCCACTTCTGGATTATGATTCCAACGATGTGATTCAAAAGTTTAGAAATGCTCTGAAAAATCCCAGTTTATATGTGTTGTAACAGTACAACTTTTTTGTGTGTTTCTCTTAATTTTAACCAGCATTATCACTTTTTATCTTATTTATAGAAATGTTCCATTCTCAATTCAAACTCAATATTTAGCATTATCAAGTCACAAACATAATTTTCTTGGGATTCCTGGCTTAAGCTATGGTATTATTTCAGCTTTTCCAATGTTAATCAGCTGCTCCCTGTTGTAAACCACCCTGTTGCTATGGTTACGCATCATAACAAAAATAGTAAAAAGATAAAAAATTTTGCCCAAAATCAGTCCAACTGCACAGTATCCAAACAAGAAGGAACAGTTGTCCAGAAAAGCAATTTTTCTCTGAAAAGGCAGGAATGAAAGTTTGAAAAAGAGAAAAAATCTCAATGTTGGTTGCTGTGGTTTTTGAATGTAACCCTGGTGAAGGTTTGAAAAAATTCTGTTGAAATAAGTTGTTCAGAAGTCATCCTGTTTCACAATTGTTTAAATTCAGAGGATACCATAAAGTCATCTGAAGCTAAAGATGAAAGACACAAGTTGTTTTGTCTGATTGTTTTACATAACTAATGCTAAAAACGACACAGAGTGACAGGTGAATTCTTGGTGACTGATTCCACCAAGAGTCACAAGCTGCAAAGAAATCTATATTATGCTCATGCCAGTATCACCATCACACTGTTTGACTTCAGCCCAACATGCTGGGCATTTTAAACTGCTCTTTCAATTAACATGAAACGATCTGTGTTGTGTCTATGTTATGAACTTTCCTCTTCAAGAATTGAAACTGGTGGGATCATTCACTTTACATGATAAATAGATCCAATTAATCTGCAGCTACAGAGTGAAATTCATTCAAAGTATGGAGAGGTAGATGCAACCATTTTAAATGAAACCTTTCCAAATCACAGTTTCTGGCAGTGATGAGTAAATAAGTCTTTGTGCCAAGTTCCTTTACTACAGGAACCCATTGTCCACTTAATGAGATCAAGTTGATCTGGATTTAAATGGCTGCAAAAGTCAATGATGTGATGAACCTGTTTCCTTCTTGGCATGAGTTTGTTTTGTTTCAGATGATCAAAAACAACAAAGAAGCATCAGCTGTTGTACTATCTCACGTTCAGTAACGGGTGTGTTCAGATATTTTTCATTCTTATCATCAAGGTTTCCATTGTTGGTCTGGATTATTGAAACAATGTGTTGTCCATAGTTTGATACTGCATATGCTTGTACTTCAGACACTATTATATTTTAGAGGCAATGGAGCAATTCAAATAAAACGGTCAACACATTTTTTCAAAGTTGTATGAATGATCGATGTTTGTAGATTTACTGCCAAACAAATAAAGTTAGCAACTGAGTATTGAACATATCAATGTTTAACTATTTTTTAATGGGGCAAAAGAAATAAAACTCACAACAGATGTAATCCAAGTGTATATAAAGAATATAAAGAATCAGAGCTCATAATTTCACAAATAAAATTATAGATGAAATTGGAATGAAATTGTAAACGATACTTCATAGTAAATCAAACCATGATTTTCCCACCTACAAATATAATTTTTGGCATGATGTTTTTTTGAGATCCTATTATTCTTAATCTAAAGTTGGTGTTTGCAGTGACATTCAGAGACTTCATGTTTGCCGTCAATAAACAGAATGTTATTCTTCCATTCTTTCACTGGCTTCTCCAAATTCCTGCAGAAAACTAAACCAGCTCCAAAACGCCTTTTCTTCAGTAGTCATACACAGTGCATGTACATAGAGGCCATTGTTGTTGAATGGATTGTTTACTGTTTTCTTGTGTTTCCTGGTTCTTGGACAATTCATTTGATTATTTATTTGGCTTCTCTTTGAGAAACTGGACAACAGGCACCTGGTTGTAACCAGATTAATATGAGATTATGTTCTTCCCACTTCTGGATTATGATTCCAACGATGTGATTCAAAAGTTTAGAAATGCTCTGAAAAATCCCAGTTTATATGTGTTGTAACAGTACAACTTTTTTGTGTGTTTCTCTTAATTTTAACCAGCATTATCACTTTTTATCTTATTTATAGAAATGTTCCATTCTCAATTCAAACTCAATATTTAGCATTATCAAGTCACAAACATAATTTTCTTGGGATTCCTGGCTTAAGCTATGGTATTATTTCAGCTTTTCCAATGTTAATCAGCTGCTCCCTGTTGTAAACCACCCTGTTGCTATGGTTACGCATCATAACAAAAATAGTAAAAAGATAAAAAATTTTGCCCAAAATCAGTCCAACTGCACAGTATCCAAA
>NW_015112946.1:140658-162299 GCF_001443285.1 Poecilia latipinna | reverse complement strand
TTCTTTCACTGGCTTCTCCAAATTCTCTGCAGAAAACTAAACCAGCTCCAAAACGCCTTTTCTTCAGTAGTCATACACAGTGCATGTACATAGAGGCCATTGTTGTTGAATGGATTGTTTACTGTTTTCTTGTGTTTCCTGGTTCTTGGACAATGGGCTCTTTGCACCTACGGCATTGACGTCACATCTCCAGGAGCTAATGCGGCTCACTTGTTTCCGCTTTGAGTTACCATGACTGGTAGCTAAGTCATATTTCAGATGCAAAAAACGCAATACTATGAATATTGTTGTCTTCCTAATATAATGGGCTTTTAAGTTTTCATTAATTTCCAAGCGATCCTGAATTTAGAAGATGGTGGTTTGTAAATATTTGCCACTACCAGTTAAAGCTAACGCTGCACAACACAAAGTTTGCAGCCTTCACTTCACTCCGTATCAGCCTAAAAATACCGGGGTACGGATGGTAAATAAAGGAGCCTCCCTGAGTTATTTCCATGGAGTCACTTCTATATTCTGCCTAAAAGAGTTTATGGGAACGAGAGAGCAGACCAGAGCCAGACAGTCGAGCAACTGATCCGCCTGAACATACTGCTGTAAACACCGTCCTATCTGAGCTCTTCACAAGAAACATGCAAAGATAATAAAACGAAATAACACGCAGACCTTAAAAGACACGGTCATATTTTCTAAAAGCAGCAACTTTTAACCTGAACGGTCAGCGGAACCAGATCTCTGACACCAGAGCTGCGCTACTGTTAAGCTATGAGGCTTGTTGTGCTTCATCAGGCTTCGGAAGTAAAAAGTCCGAACCGTAACCTCCCCGTTAGTCTGTGACACTAACGACAATAAACACACATAATATACTTGAAAATTAGGTAAAAACATTGTCCGTTAGAATGTTTAGATACTTAAATAGCACATTTTGCAATGTGTCCGAGAATATTGCCTACTAGCATAAGCTAAGGTTAATGTTAGCCACAAAGTTTAAGTAAAACTCACCTTCGTATCACTGAATGTATAACGAGGCAAACATCTAAAACCTTTCTCCAGCTTACTTGTTGGGGCTTCGGATCGATGTACAAACCTTGGCCAAGCCCTAGTGTAAAATGATATTTTTATTGGATCGGAAACAATCAAGCCGTTTTTCCCCGAATGCGGAAGCTGAGGTGCAAAGAGCCCATTCATTTGATTATTTATTTGGCTTCTCTTTGAGAAACTGGACAACAGGCACCTGGTTGTAACCAGATTAATATGAGATTATGTTCTTCCCACTTCTGGATTATGATTCCAACGATGTGATTCAAAAGTTTAGAAATGCTCTGAAAAATCCCTGTTATGTTTTGTAACAGCACAACTTTTTTGTGTGTTTCTCTTAATTTTAACCAGCGTTATCACTTAGAAATGTTCCATTCTCAATTCAAACTCAGTATTTAGCATTATCAAGTCACAAACATAATTTTCTCGGGATTTCTGGCTTAAGCTATGGTATTATTTCAGCTTTTCCAATGTTAATCAGCTGCTCCCTGTTGTAAACCACCCTGTTGCTATGGTTACGCATCATAACAAAAATAGTAAAAAGATAAAAAATTTTGCCCAAAATCAGTCCAACTGCACAGTATCCAAACAAGAAGGAACAGTTGTCCAGAAAAGCAATTTTTCTCTGAAAAGGCAGGAATGAAAGTTTGAAAAAGAGAAAAAATCTCAATGTTGGTTGCTGTGGTTTTTGAATGTAACCCTGGTGAAGGTTTGAAAAAATTCTGTTGAAATAAGTTGTTCAGAAGTCATCCTGTTTCACAATTGTTTAAATTGAGAGGATACTATGAAGTCATCTGAAGCTAAAGATGAAAGACACAAGTTGTTTTGTCTGATTGTTTTACATAACTTATGCTAAACCCCGCAGAGAAACAGGTGAATTCTTGGTGACTGATTCACTTTACAAGACAAATGGAGCCAATTAATATGCGGCTATACAGTGAAATTCATTCAAAGTATGGAGAGGTAGATACAACATTTTGAAACAAAACCCTTCCAAATCACCGTTTCTGGCAGTGATGAGTAAATAAGTCTTCGTGTCGAGTTCCTTTACTACAGGAATCCATTGACCACATAATGAGATCAAGTTGATCTGGATTTAAATGGCTGCAAAAGTCAATGGTGTGATGAACCTGTTTTATTCTTGGCATGAGTTTGTTTTGTTTCAGATGATCAAAAACAAAAAAGAAGCATCAGCTGATGCTTCTATCTCACGTTCAGTAACGGGTGTGTTCAGGTATTTTTCATTCTTGGTGTTTACTTGTTGGTTTCCATTGTTGATCTGGATGTTTGAAACAAGGTGTTGTCCATATATGAAACTCCATGTGTTTGTATGGCAAGCATCTTAAGAGGCATGAGAGCAATTGAAATAAAAGATGTAAACAAATGTTCTCAAAGTTGCATAAATGATAGATGTTTGTACATTTACTGGCAAGTAAATAAAGCTAGTAAACTGAGTACTGAACACATCAATGTTCTTAATTTAATGTTCTTGTTATATTTATCCTGCTGACTTGGCAGGATCTTCGCCTTCAAAATCACAAGCAACCGCTCTGTGCTAACATAAGTTTCATTTAAGCAGTTTCTTTTTTGGAATTCAAATATAGCAGAACATAACCCTGCCCTGAAGGAGGATACACTCTAGCTATATAAATTGCTGCTGTGATAGAAGCAGGTTGGCATTTTGATTCTGAAGATCCTGACGTGACTCTGAAGTTTCCTTGCTGCGCTGGTAATATTGCATTGAGTAACAAAAAAAAAACAAAAAAAAAAAAAAAAAAAAAAGATAATTTTTTTTAAAAATAGTCATGTTCAAAGAAAGGATATTAATAAATGCTATGTTATCTGTTTCACACTAGAATGTCTGTCTTTGTTTTAATATTTTCCTTCTTTACAGCATCTTGTCATCAGTCATCTGATCCTTCATTTCAAGAGTTTTGCTGACCATCTGCTGATCCTACAAAACCTCTGAAACAATGGCAGACAATGATTCAGAAACAATGGCAGACAATGATTCAGAAACAATGGCAGACAAAACTAAGGTAAAACTGTTTCTACTGGAGCAGGTGTGGAAAAACTCATTTTCATTTCGTGCCACATAATCACAAATGTCCTCAAAGGGCTGGTTGTGGAAGAATGCTTTGATGAAATTATCCATTAGCAAGTTGTTAAAATATTAATAAATTGCTCAGTGCTTAAAATTAAATCATATTGAACATATTTTTACACTGATGTAATTTGGCAGGATACAACATAAAAACTGCTTTAATTAAATTAACATTTTAAGCACATAACTTTTATAGTCAGCTGTTTGAAAACTTGTGACCAACCAGATTTGGCCCCTGGGACTTTAGTTTGACATGTGTCCACTAAAGGGAGACATAACTCTCTGTTCCTCTGTGTTCACAATTCCTATGCAGCAAAAGTGGTGAAAATAACATGGTGGGTTACAAAACACTGCATAATTATACTGTTTGAAATAGACCATAAGTGATACAAAGTAAAGAAAGAATATGACCATTCGTAAAGGAGGACTTTATTAAGACTAATAAATTGTTAGATCAGCTTTATATGTAAAATCTGAATCACACTACTTACCCAGAGATAAATTTTTTTTTTTTTCAATTTTAAAAGTCTAGTTTTGTGTCTCTACTTTGTCACATCCTGTGCTTTTAAGATTTATTAAAAATTCTCATTACAGAATGGAAAATAAATATTGAACAAGTTAGGATTTTTTAACAAAGTTATCACTCAAGTTTCTGTCCTGTTGGTTTGACACATATATGAATTATTCTTGGTCCTTTTCTTTAGATAGTGATTTTGACCTGATTCTTTACCTGGTTGTCAGGTGTTCAAAGATTCCGTTCATGGGAGTCTGGAGCTGCACCCAGTCCTTGTCAAGATCATCGATACGCCTCAGTTTCAGCGACTTCGAAACATCAAGCAGCTTGGAGGGACGTATTACGTTTATCCTGGAGCCTCTCACAACCGCTTTGAACACAGCATTGGGTAAATGTCTGTATTTATTGCACATAATTGCTGTTAATTAACTTAAGGTAGTGGCGTAAAGAGAGAAATACTTAAACAGTGCCTTGCAAAGTGCTTCTCATAACCAATTATAAATGTTTAAGGAAGTGGTGGTTTAGAGGCAACATTAATTGTCTGTTAAATGTTCATGTCAATTCCTTATATTTATTTAGTATGAGATTTTTTTTCTTTTTTTTCTGTTGTTCTGGTACAGGGTGGCGCACTTGGCTGGAGAACTTCTTCAGACTCTCAAAAAGAAGCAGCAAAAACTCAGAATTGATGAGAGGGACGTCCTTTGTGTGCAGATAGCTGGACTTTGCCATGACCTGGGTGAGGTTTTAAACAAAAACACAGTTTCACAATATTCTACTTCTTCACAATCTACTTCCTTGCCTCAAATGAGGAAATGAATTATGTTTGTTGCTCCTTTTGACTATTGTCATTTTACACTATATGGTTTGGCAAAGGACGTATTCCACTTGTTCAAAATCTACTTCCAAATCAATACAGACAAAAAATAAATAATTCAGATGAAATCAGCATTTATTTTATAAAATAAGTCTTTTGACTTTGAAAAAAATTGATAAAATAATATGGTGATATTTTTTTATTACAATTTTATTATTTACTGCTATATCTGTTTCAAAATAGAATCTTTACTTCAGACAAAACCACAACTGAGTTTTAAACTCATCCTTTTTAGGATAAAAACGGATTAGTGGATCACTGGTTTCCAGAATGAAAGATACTAATTTCAGAAATTTTATTTTCATTTCGAGTCAGACTTCTGACCCCATTTACTCTGTTTCTCTCTTTCCAGGACATGGACCGTTTTCCCACATGTTTGATCAAATGTTTATACCTAAAGCACGTCCTGGATATGACTGGAGTGTAAGAAATTATTTTGACCCATTCTGAATTACTGCTTCATTTATTTTTTCAGACTGATTTAAGAATAAGAAAGCTTATGTTTTTCCTCCATTCTTGGAATTGGAGTTTGATTAAGAAAGTTATTTTTGTACTGCTTTAAAGATGACAAGATTTTATGTTGACTACCTAGTTTGTAAGGAATATGACATCCCCTAATCCAGTGTTTTGAACAGCTAGATTAACAAAAATGTTTTTGGTGCTGTTCCGGCATGTACCTTAACAGACCAAATAAAACAGGTGCAATGCATTATGGATACATGTAAAAAGAATGTCAATTTCATTAGAAAGATCAATATTACGTGTCCCTCATTTCGGAAAGTGAAAGTCATATTTGTGTATTCGTTACACTGACAGTAGGATATTCGACCCTTAATTTCTGGTAATTTTTGTGATTTGTCTTGCAGATAAAGAAAACCCAAAAATCAATGTCTTAGAAAATTTTAATTTACATATGATCATTAAAAATAGTATGTTAGACAGTGCTATGACACTCCTTCTAGCTCTAATTTGTTGGGGTTCTTTTGCTGAAAGCTGTGCATTTCTTCAGATCATAATAGTAATAGTAACACTAGGAGGAAGTGGAGGAGTTTGATCTTTTCACAGATTATCTGACTCAGTATACTATCATGATATGGTGACAGTTTTAAGAATTATGTAAAAAAAAACAACATATTTTTGTGAAAGTTACATACTGCTGCTTCCTCTTTATTCTGATTTATTCAGAATATGTTTCTTTTATTTTTGAAATGTGCCTGTGTCTTTTTGAATAACTAATTGTATGTGCCTTGCAGCATGAGAAGGCATCTCAAGACATGTTTGACCATCTAGTGGAAGAAAATGAGTTGAACAAATTCATGGAGGACCACGGCCTGGTGCCGAAAGAGGACCTTCCCTTTATAAAGGAGCTGATTGATCCTCCGAATGTTAAAACAATTGAGGTACCCATTTGTACAGCTTTTGAAATCTATGAATATAGTCGTCGACTTGGTCTTGGTTAGTCTGGTATAATATGTTGCAGTACCAAATGTTATTACCATCTTTGAATGTCATGAATGCATTGATAATAAATTTTGCAATCACTGATATAGAAACTTAGATAAATTAGAGAGGGCACTTTTTTAGAAGGGAAGTGAGAAGTGGTTGTCAAAACAGTTTACCTGGATCAATAAAGGTTAAATAAATCAACAGAAGGGATTAACCGCATTGTGTCAAAAATCATTAATGTGCTTTTGACAAAGGTTAATTTTTACTTCTTTCAGTTTCTAGTTTCTGTCTGTGGAATCAGAAACATAACTTAAAATATTAGTTCTTGTCTCCAATTCTGTGTTCTTTTTAACAGTGGCCACACCATGGCCGACCCAGAGAGAAGGCCTTCCTCTATGAAGTTGTGTCCAACAAAAGGAACAAGATTGATGTGGATAAGTGGGATTATTTTGCCAGGTGGGTTTATATGCCCAAATAAAAAAAATTCCTAACACATTTTTAAGCAAGTTTTTTCTTGACATACATCAGGGATTTCCATCACTTGGGTATGAAGAACAATTTTGACTGCCATCGCCTGATTAAATTTGCCAGAGTGTGTGAAGTGGATGAGGAGATGCAGATCTGTTACAGAGACAAGGTTTGATTTGTTACATTATTTTTCCTTCCCATCAACATAAAATTCCAAAATTCCAAAGTTAGCCACTAAATGTTATCATTGTTAACAGGAGGGGTTCAATCTCTACAACATGTTCTACACAAGGTTCTGTTTGCACAAAAGAGCATGCCAGCACAAAGTGGCCAACAGCATAGAGTGGATGTAAGGAGCCCCTGACATTCCTGTAGATTAGAGACCGCTGTTTGTGTTTTATCACTTTTGTCTTATTCTCTTTGTTCTCACAATTATAAGCTGGCTTTTTCCTTCAGGATCACAGACGCTTTTCTGAAAGCAGATAAACACATCAAGATTGAAGGCAAGGATGGAAAGATGTTCACTCTCTCCACAGCTATTGATGACATGGTGGCATACACTAAGCTGACAGGTGAGGAAACATTCACAATACTTTAGAAAAACGTTTGATTAAATATGGATTTTTAAGACCAACATAGATATGTATTTTTTATTTCAACTGTATAAAATCAAAGAGAAAAAACTTAAGATTAAGAAATAAATGCTTCTTTTGGGGTCTATAATGTATATGGGACTAAAACCAACCTTAGCACTCATAATTTAATTATATTGTATTATTTATATCAATACCATTTTGAACATATATTTTTAACACCTTCACTTACTGGATAAATTTAAAGCAAATATAACATTAGCAGAACTATTTTGATCTAAGTTTTTACCCCTATTTTCCTCAACCCTGTTTGCAGAGGTAGGCAGACATTTTACTTAAGTTATCTTAACACTACATCAACATTTTTTCCACAGTGTATTTTCACTGAGATTGTACATTTTGAAAATACATCATGTACCATTCTCAATATTCTTCTTTTATAATCACATGACTGTGACATAAAACTACAAGCCCATTTTAGATCTACAACTAACCCAAATAATAGAAAATAGAAAAAATGAAAAACAAAATGAAAAATTAAATTAAAATAAAATAAATATAACTAGTAATGTGAATAAAAGGAGAGGGAGTGGACATTCTTGTTTGACACAATTTCTTCTGTTTGATTATTATGTAATTTGTTAGATGCGAGAAAACTTAGTGAGAACATTCTTTAGAGATTTTGTTATAATTTTCCTTCAGTTCAAAAGTTTACACACATTGGTCAGTATCAGAGATAACTGTCTTTTAAACTGTATTACTTGGGTTTCCTTCAACAAACCTCTAACACATTTGAGTTAATTAGAAGAACACCTGTGGATATATTTTAAGGCCACGCCTGAAACACACTGCTTTCTAGTTTGACGTGATAAGACAGTCAAAAGAAATCAGCCAAAATACCAGGATAAGAATTGTGCAGCTACACTAGTGTAGTTCATCCTTGGGAACAGTTTACCAATGTTTGAAGGTGCCTCGTTAATCTGTTCATACAATTATATACATAATAAGAATTTCCAACTATCTTATTGCTCAAGAAGGAGACAGGTTCTCTGTCCTAGAAATGAATGGATGGAATTGTATTTTCCACCTTCTTGGGAGACCTGATTCACTCACTGTTATTTTCCAGTAATGATCTGTGTTATGCGTGGTAAAACAATGTGTTTTAAGTTCATCATGGAATTTGTTAATTGTGTGAGTGAATAAACTGAACAAACTTCATGGACTTCATTCCAAAATGTAGAGATTGACCCCCAGAACAAAAGACAAAGACCTAGTGTGGACGCTGGTTGAAGCTGGTGAGACAGTGTCATTATCCACAATGAAACTCTCCTGTACCGACACGGACTGAGAGGCCATCCAATGAGGAAGAAGCCATTACTTCCAAAGAAACATAAAAAGACAGATTGCAGTTTGCAAATGCACACAGTGACAAAGATCTTACTTTTTGGAGACATGTCCCATGGTCTGATGAAACTAAAGTGGAACTGTTTGGCCATAATGACCTTGAAGCATATATGACACAATGAACATTTGGAGTAAGAATGTGGATGCTTGTGGCATCCTAACTGCGAAGTATGGGGGTGGCAGTATCATGTTGTAGTGCTGGTTTGCTGCAGGAGGAACCAGTGCACTTCATAAAATAGATGCCATCACGAGACACGAGTCATAAGAAGTGGGAAGATCTGAAATCTGGAGTGGACTTTAAAATGGATTCAGTTCCTCCAGTTGTGTCAGGAGGAATGGGCCAGGACTCCATCAAACTGTTGCAAGAAACTTGTGGAAGTAAACCCAAAATAGTCATACAGTTTAAAAGACAATTATATTTGATACTGATACTGATCAAATGTAAAACATTTAAATTCAAAGAAAGTTAAAAAAAAAAAAAAAAAAACATCTCTAAAACATGTTATCACTAAGTTTCCTGCCAATTAACAAATGTAAATATTTTTGATAATTCTAACTAAGCTAAAACAAGTTTGGTCTGATTTAACTTCAACAAAATGTCCATGTATCTTTTTAGTTAGTGTATGTAAATATATGGTTTCAATTGTATAATTGATAAGGCCATTTAATCTTAGAGATTGTTTTCTTCGTCCAATAAAAGGATGAAATTATTTAGTCCAGAAGGAAACATTCTTTTTGGATCAAATAATATTCAGGATACTTCCAATATTGCCATTGTTTCCTCCCAACGATTAACCCATTCTGATCCTAGTTTATTATGTCTGGTGGCATTTTTCCAATTGTGTTGCCAGAATTTTGCTGATAAATTTGAGATAGAGTTGGGTAAATTGATAGTTCTCCGGTTTTCACATTTATTTGGGAGTATACCTGGCTTTAGCAGTAGAATAATTAGTCCCTGCTTCATGTAGAGTGAAAGACTGCCTTTTATAAATTACTATCAACATGTCTAGTAGAAGTGTCAGCAGTTTATCCCATTATATTTATTCCATCAATAGCTTGTGCTATTTCTTCTGAATTTATTCCTATATGTCATAGAACTTTGAACACATTCAAAGGGTGAGGGACATTGAGTCTGAGTGGACCATGTTCCACACCTCCATTGTCGACGCAGCTTATTGGAACTGTGGCCACAAGATTGTCGGTACCTCTCATGGCGGCAACCCTCAAACCCGCTGGTGGACACCTTCAGTGAGGGATGCTTTCAGGCTGAAGAAGGAGTCCTATTGGGGCTTTCGGCTTGTTGGACCCCTGAAACAGCAGATGAGTACCATGAAGCCATGCGGTATGTGGCTCGAGTGGTTGCTTAGGCAAAAATTTAGACATGGGAGGAGTTTGGAGAAGCCATGGAGAAAGACTTTTGCACGGCTTTTAGGTGATTCTGGTCCACCGTCTGACATCTCAGGAGAGGGAAGCTGTACAGCACCAACATTGTTTATAGTGCGAATGTTGTGCCGCTGACCTCGACTCAAGATCTCATGAGCCAGTGGGTAGAATACTTCCTCAATCCCACCGACATGTCTTCCATTGAGGAAGCAGAGCCTGGGGACTTTGGGTTGGGCTCTCCTATCTCTGGGGATAAGGTCACCAAGGTGGTTAAAGAGCTCCTCGGTGGAAAGGTGCCGGGGGTGGATGAGATTTGCCAGGAGTTCCTTAATGCTCTGGATGTTGTCGGGTTGTGTTGGTTCATGCAGCTCTGTAACATTGCGTGCCACCCCAGTCTCCTGGATTGGCAGACTGGGGTGGTGGTCCCCCTATTCAAAAAGGAGAACCACAGAGTGTGCTCCAACTACAGATGGAGTATGAGGTACCACGCCCATTGACACGGGCTGTCCCTGTATGTCTGGTGTCAAAGTCCGGTCTACTTTGCTGGCAGTAAGTCGGGCTCTTTTCTGGTGAGAGTTGGAATCTGCTAAGGCTGTCCTTTGTCAATGATTCTGTTCATTACTTTTATGAAGAGAATTTCTAGATGCAGTTAAGTTGTTGAGGGGATCCATTTTGGTGGCCTTAGGATCGTGTCTTTGCTTTTTGCACACAATGTGGTCCTACTGGCTTCATCAGGTCGTGATCTACAGCTTTTGTTGGAGTGGTTCAGAGCCAAGTGTGAAGCGGCCAGGATGGGACCAGTGCCTCCAAATCTGAGGCCATAGACTTGAGCTGGAAAAGGGTAGAGTGGCTTTTTCAGGTTGGGGAAGACGCCCTGCCTCAAGTGGAGGAGTTTAAGTATCTTGGGATCTGTTCATGAATGACGGATAAAAGAAGCGGGAGATTGATAGGTGGATTGGTGCAGCATCTGCAGTGAGGTGGGCACTGTACCAGTCTGTTATGGTGAAGAAAGAGCTGGGTCAAAAAGTGAAGCTCTTGATTTAACTGGTCAATCTAAGTTCCTTCTCTGATCTATAATCATGAGCTTTGGGCCATGACCGAAAGAACGAGATCACGGATACACACGGCCCAAATTAGTTTTCTCTAGAGGGTGTTCAGGCTGTAGGGACAGTGGCGCACGTGCTAATTAATCGGGGAAATGCAAAAAATTAAACCCCCCCCCCCCCCCCGAGGCGAGGACACCTTGAGTGTGAAACTCGCACTAGATTTACCTCATTAAGGCGTGCTGAAGTGTATGGGAAAACATAATCGGCACCCTCCAGACGGGGTTTTGGCGCCCCCTCTGGTGCTGCACCCCTATACGTTGCATGCGGTGCATACCCACTTTTTGCGCCACTGTGTATGGACTATATTTTTTCGGCTGATCTGAGAACAGCTTAGGATTCCCCTGGAGGAGCTGGCCCAAGTGGCTGAGGAGAGGGAAGTCTGGGCCTCCATACTTAGAGTGCTACCCCTGCGACCTGACTCCAGAAAAGCGGAAGAAAATGGTTGCATGTTCTGATGGTGTGAATAAATTACCCAGTGTAAATTAATTTGTCTTTATACTTATGTAACTAGATAATAAAATATGTTTTATTTATTTCCTGGCTTCCCTGTAGATAATGTATTTGAACAGATACTGAACCACCCGTCTGATGCGGGCATTGAAGAAGCAAAAAAGATTCTGGAACACCTGTGTACTAAAGCAGATATCGAAGAAACTAAGAAGATACTGAACAATTCATCTACTGAAGAACCCAATGAAGAGGCAAAGAAAATACTGGACCACCTGTCTACTGGTGTGGGCTTTAAAGCATTAGAGAAGACACTGGTCCATCTGTCTACTGATGCGGGGTTTGAAGAGGCAAAGAATATTCTGGACACCTTGTCTACTGCTGTAGCCATTGAAAATCTAAAGATGATACTGGTCAATCTGCCTACTAATCCAGACTTTAGAGACATAAAGAAGATACTAGACTTCCTATCTACTGATGAGGGAAAAAAAGATTCAAAGAAGAAACTGGAACACCAGTCTGCTGATGCAGCCATTGAAAAGGCAAATGAGATACTGGACCACCTGTCTACTGATGCAGCCATTGAAAAGATAAAGAAGATATTGGAACACCTCTCTACTTATGCAGGCTTTAAAGAGCTAAAGAAGATACTGGACCACCTGTCTGCTGGTGTGTGCTTTAAAGAGGTGAAGAAGATACTGGACCACCAGTATACTGATGCAGCCATTGAAGAGCTAAAGAAGATACTGGGCCACCTGTCTACTGATGTGGGCTTTGATTATGTAAAGACGATACTGGACCACCTTGTTAAAAAGTTAAATGCCATACTTGCCTACCTAGCTCCTTATGTGGGTCCTGAAACAGTAGAGGAGATACAAGAACTCCAGTCTGCTGATACAGCCATTAAAAAGATACTACAACATCTGTCTACTGATGAGGGCTTTAAAGAGGTAGAAAAGAGACTGGAACGCAAGCGTACTGATGCAGCCTTTGAAGAGGCAAAGAAGATACTGGAACACCTGTCTACTGATAACGACTTTAAAGACGTAGACAGCATACTGCACCACCTGTCTATTGATACTGCCTTTAAAAAGGTAAAGAAGATATTGCAAGACCAGTATACCGATGCAGCCACTGAAGAGGCAAAGATACTGGAACACCTGTATACTGATGCAGACACTGAAAAAGTAAAGATGATACTGAAGCACCTGTCTACTGATGCAGCCATTGAAAAGGTAAAGAGGATACTGAAGCACCTGTCTGCAGATGCTGAAAAGGCAAAGAAGATACTGGAGTACTTTTTTACTGATGCAGATGCTGAAAAGGCAAAGAAGATACTGGAGCACCCTCCTACTGGTGAAGTCATTGAACAGATAAAGAAAATACTGGAGCACATATCTACTGATGCAGACATTGAAAAAGTAAAGAAGATACTAAACCACCTTTCTGCTGATCGAGACATTAAAAAGGGAAAGGAGATACTGGACAGAGTCCTTAAACGGGATCTCTACAGGTGTTGGGGGGAATTTCACTCAAACAAATCCTCCAAAGAAATTAAGGTTAGTGTTTATTTAACTGTAAACCTGATGTTGTTTATTAAAGATAGGTAATGTGTGAATAATAAGCAAGCTTTTCAGCTACTTGTTACAGTTTTATTTCTTGCACTGCACAATATGAAATCTAAATAACATATATTTATTTTAATTATTATCACAGAAATACTGATAAATAAAAAAATATGTAAAGATTCAAGTTACTGTACACAAATTCACACTAAATAAATACGGTTAAAAAACCAATATGTAAATAAATTAATTATTAAAGTTGTTTCTGATCGCTCTGTAATCTCTTTAATTTTGGTGGATGATTTATTTTAAATTAGTTACTTACATGAAGGATTTGGGGAAAATATTAATAATACTGGTCCACCTGTCTCCTAATCCAGACTTTAAAGACTGAATTAGTCTTCATAGTGCTTCAGCCTCAGTACCTAAGGTTTAATTTTTTAAAACAATTTTGTAACAGATTTAGAAATATAAATCAGTCAAGCTTCATGTTGTTGGTGTCAAGATGGAGGAATTTGGAATCTGATCAGACCTTATGTTGAATCTTTAATTTCTTTCTTTCAAAAAAGAAAATCGAGGCAGAATGGGAAAAAAAAATGAAAAAAATCAACCAACAGGGTGACACTCAACACCTGCAGCCAGAGGACTTTGTGGTTCATGTAAGTTTTAATGTACTACCTAAACATCAACAAATGTAATTATGTTAAAATTCTTCTATAAATTTAATTTTTTGTAATTCAGCCACTATCTTGATTTTTGTGAACTTTATTGTTTGTATTTATTTATTTATTTATTTATTTATTTATTTATTTTAGGAAATTAAATTAGACTATGGGAAGCAGGATAAAGACCCAATAGAGGATGTGCGTTTCTACCAAAAAGACGATCCAGATAAAGCCGAAGAACTTAAAAGAGATGATGTAAGAATCAAACAAATGACATAATTCACATTTTTTTACTTTTTATATACTTATTCTGTTTCTTTCCATTCATACTGTTGCTCACAATTTAGTGAATTTATATTAAAACCACTCCTGCTCTTATTTCATTTGCTCCATGTAATGCAGTATGTGTTCTTGACACTCTTTTTTTAGGTATCTAACCTTCTTCCAGCAAAATTTGAAGAGACAATAATCAGATTCTACTGCAAAAGGACAAATGATCCGGAGGCTGGCAAGCAGCAATTTAAGAAATTTAAGTCCACACACGACAAATTTCCAGGTATTTCTTAGGTATTTCTTTCTGCTGCATTTGAAAGCAACAATTATATTTAATTGGTAAATATGTTGTGACAGAAATTGTTTCTGCTTTAGTTGAATGAGTAGATCCTGCAATTTTATAAACCATTGTATTCCTTTAAAATTTTAAAAAATGTATTCAGCTTTAGGTGTTTTGAAAGATTAATTGTTTTAGTGTCCAAAAAACACAATATGTCAGATTTTATCTCTACTGCAGTGTAAATGTTTGCAATGATGCTTCTGTTATTATTGTGTGTGGTCTGAACTCTCTTAACAAGCATCTATCTTTTATGATATTCTGCAGAATGAAGATGTGGCAGCTTCTGAAGAGTCTCTTCCATAATCCAGCTGGGGCAGCAATTATAAAGTTATATGAAATAAACTTGTTTTTTAGAGTAAGTGCAGAAACAACCCTATATGAATCATTTGGAGAAGGTTTTTTGTTAAACTCTGATTTAATTTTTTTTATTTTTTTTTATTAAGAACAGGTGTTTATCAGCACAATTTAAATATACCTATAAGGAGAAGGAAAGGGTTCATAATAAGGGTTAATATTAGAATGCTTTGATTCCTATTTGGAGGTTTTTGTTATAAGAAATAAAGTTTTACATATTAAAAACATATTTAAATTATCTATTTAGTTGGGCTTTATTTAGTTTTATTTTAAGGTTAAGTTCTGAAATGTAAGAAACGATCCCATATTATATACATGGGAGGCTCATATTGTTCTTCAATTTGCAGATGGTGGGTTTCAGGATAATCTTTACTTATCGCTGCAACATTTAAAGTTTTTATTTATTTTTATCATTAGTTTCAGACTTGGCTTATTTTCCCTTGTAGTTTAGTTTTCTTTGAGATTTGGCTGCAATGTGTTTGTACTTTATTTTTTATTTTATTTTAATGTTTTATGTACTTTTAATATTACAACTGTATTTTAGGGTAGTACTTTAAAAATACCATACTTTACTAAAATATGTTTTCACAAACAATTCACAAATTTCTTGTTTATTTAATTTGATTTCCATAGTGGTGAAGGTAACATCTTTTCAAAGATTGAAGAAAGTTCTGTTTAAATTGCTTTATTTTGTTAAACAAAAGAGGGCATAATACTTAAATCTAACAATGACATAAATTGGAGACATAAAAGTTGCAGCTCTGTTGTTTTCCATAGACACCAATGAGAGGCTTCAATTATGTACATTGATTACTGATTATTAGCACATACTCAGTTGAATGACAGTTTATTTTATGACTTTTATTTGATTTTGTGGCTTAATGGCATAATCAATAATATAAAGATGAAAGATTACTTGGATTTTATTCCCTTCCCTATACTTTTTATTGGAATATTTCATAACTTCACACTCTTTCAATAAAGTACTTAATTGTACATGTTTGATGAACTCTAAAATACAGATATTGCAGTCAAAGTAAAATAAAATTGGTCTTTCCATCATTGCAGTTGGTGTCTCATTTATTCTGCTTTGCAGCTGTACAGGAGAAGTAAAACATATCCACCTCACTTCTGTTTTAAACTAAATCTTCTGCTGATTGGTAGATAGTTTTATTCGTTGTACATCTTCATTGTCCATATTTAAAAAACATAACGCACTTAAAAGCATTAGACAGGCCAGTTAAGTCTACTGTAAACATAAGAACATTTGGCCTTTTCTAATATTTTGATCAGGACAAAAACATAAAATACCTTTTTATTCAAAACAAAATTTCTATAGAGTAGTTCTGTAATGTTTGAATTGGCATATACATTCATATTCAATCAATCATAATGTTGAAAAGTTAATGGATTTCAGTAACTCAACCCTAGTAAAAAATAAAAGTATACTTTAGTATAATAAATTTTAACATACTTTAGCACACCCAGCTAAACAGCTATAGATCGAAATTCATTCAAAGTATGGAGAGGTAGATACAACCATTTTAAATGAAACCCTTCCAAATCACTGCTTCTGGCAGTGATGAGTAAATAAGTCTTCGTGTCGAGTTCCTTTACTACAGGAATCCATTGACCACATAATGAGATCAAGTTGATCTGGATTTAAATGGCTGCAACAGTCAATGATGTGATGAACCTGTTTCATTCTTGGCATGAGTTTGTTTTGTGATCAAAAACAACAAAGAAGCATCAGCTGTTGTACTATCTCACGTTCAGTAATGGATGTGTTCAGATATTTTTCATTCTTATCATCAAGGTTTCCATTGTTGGTTTGGATGATTGAAACAATGTGTTGCCCATAGTTTGATACTGCATATGCTTGTACTTCAGACACTATTATATTTAAGAGGCAATGGAGGAATTAAAATAAAAAGGTAAACACATTTTCTCAAAGTTGCATAAATGATAAATGTTTGTACATTTACTCCCAAACAAATAAAGCTAGCAAACTAAGTATTGAACACTTCATTGTTCTTAATTTAACTCTTTTTAATGGGGCAAAAGAAATAAAACTCACTACAGATGTAATCCAAGAAATTCACAGATACAAATAATCAGAGCTCATAATTTCACAAATAAAATTATGGATGAAATTGAAAACGATACTTCATAGTAAATCAAACCATGATTTTCACACCAACAAACATAATTTTTGGCATGATGTTTTTTGTGAGATGTCCTATTATTCTTACTCTAAAGTTGGTGTTTACAGTGACATCCAGAGACTTCATGTTTGCCCTCAATAAACGGAATGTTATTCTCCCATTATTTCACTGGCTTCTCCAAATTCTCTGCAGATAATTCTAAACCATTTGTTTTCTTACACATGGCTTCACCTGTGGACTAATTTGCTATGATTTATTTATACGTATAGATTTGTTCGAATTCTGCTGACCCTGATGGAAATTTGTCAGTGGCACTTATTTTACCAGCTGTAAGGAGATTTTAAACGGAAAATCACAATATTCCAGCCAGGACTTAAATATCATTTGAACTGAATTGGTAACATAACTGAGACAACAAATGATGACAGTTTGAAGGACCAGTTCCTGTTCCATTTGATTTTTCTTTTCCCCCTAAACCCAACTTATTTTTTTATTTTTAGGCTATACTTTTCTCAAATCTGCTTTTTTATGTTACATAGCAAAGTTTTTCTACATGTACAGCAGGCATTTATATTTAAATCCCTTTTCCTATTAGATGATCTAATTAATTTGCAAAATGTAAAGAAAAAATGAAAGAGAAACAAAAAACAGTTCTAGTTTGAAAAGAAAAAAAACTATTCTCTGTTCTTCTGAATAATTGTTGCAGAAGTAGCTTTAGTTTTTTAGGATTAGCTGCACAGTGGAGGCACTGGTAACACAGTTGCCTTGCAGGAAGGAGCACCAAGAATCAAATCCTGGCCTGGGATCCTTCTGCATAGAGTTTGCATATTCTTGCCATGCATGTATGGATTTTCAGGTAACTCTCACAGGGTTCTCTATTATTCTCCAACAGCCCAAAAACATGACTGGCACTTCAGTTAGTCTCTCTGAATTGCACTTTGGCTAAGCTTTTGTGTGCACGTTGTCTGATATGACCCATATCAGTGTTTAACTGCTTGTTTAAACCATTTGGATATCATTCAATGCTCTGGTAGAAAAAGCCAGGATAAAGGTAATTGTAGAAGAAAAAACATGTTGACTCAAACGGTTTTAGATGTCCAAACCCTACTCTTTTTTTCTTTTCTTATTTTATCTACCAAAAGAAATACCTTTTTATTTCATTCATGGTGCCTCTTTGATCATAACTCACTCCATCTTCTAATCTGTGCAAGAGATGTGGAGCATTGCGTGTTCATGCGACCAAGCACGCAAATCAGCATAACGCACCACAGTGTTTGGTTTAGTGTTGTGAAGTAGATGCTGCTTGTATGAAAAATTCAATGCAATTCTGTATAAATGTTTACCTACGAGATTTTTAATTGATGCTTGTTTTATATATTTTTTCAGTCAGGAATTGCAGGTTTTCTCGAGCAGCATGTACAGACTCTGATCAGCTCAGACAGCGCTGAGAGGTTGAAGGTGTTTTCCGATTTATATTCTGATGATAATTTAGAAAGATCTAATCCAATTTTGAGAAATGACCTGTATGGTAAAAATTGTAGTTGATCAAATTTAGGATACATTTTCCAGAAGTAGACATAGCTTTTAAGTTAGCACAGATTTGTTTTTTGGTTTTTTTACCTTAATTATCAGCCTACTATCTAGTCAATTGTTCCTTGTAATTAAAAAATGGAGAGAAAAACAGTCACTTCTTTTATTTAGAAATTAATAAATAAATTTACACATTTATAAACTCCTGTTTTACAAGTGTCAGTCCTGCTGAGAGGCATTAGGTATTATTGTCTAAAGGACATTAATCTATTTGGAGGCGGTGCTTTTGTATGTGTTCCTCTTGTACGTCAGAAGATAACCTCGCCCTTCTCACTAGGGTGTATCCGCCCTGGAGGAGGAGACACTCTAGCTGCCAATATAAACTGCTGCTGCGAGAGAAGCAGGTTGGCATTTTGATTCTGAGGATTCTGATGTGACTCTGAAGTTTCCTTGCTGCGTTGGTAATATTGCAATGAGTAAGAGAAAAAATATATATATTCATTGTGTTTGGCATTTGCTTTAAAAGCAGTCATGTTAACATAACATGATATAATAAATGCTATTTTATCTGTTTCATACTAGAATGTCTGTCTTTATTTTAATCTTTTCCTTCTTTGCAGCATCTTGGCATTAATCATTTGATCATTAATTTCAAGAGTCCTGGTGACCATATGCTGATCCTACAAAATCTCAGAAACAATGGCAGACACTGTTTCAGAAATAATGGAAAACAAAAATAAGGTAAAACTGTTTCCACTGGACCAGGTGTGAAAAACCCATTTTCACTTTGTTCATAAATGTCTTCAAATATCCTCAAAGGGCTGGTTGTGGGAGAAAGCTTTGATGAAATTACCTTATAACAAACTGTTAAAATATTAATATTTTTACTCTGATGTAGTTTGACAGTATAGAGACAAAAATTACTTTAATTTTATTAGCAAAATAACATCTAAGCACACAACTATTATCTCGAACTGTTAAGGAAAAACTTGTGAACAGCCGGATTTGGCTCCTGGGACTTTAGTTTGACATGTGTCCACTAGAGGGAGACATAATTCTCTGTTCCTCTGTGTTCTCCTATGCAACAAAAGTGGTGAAAATAACTTGGTGGGTTACAAAACACTGCATAATTATACTCTTTAAAATACACCATATGTGCTACAAAGTAAAGAAAGAATATGACCATTCGTACAAAGGAGGACTTTATTAAGATTAATTGTTAAATGAGTTTTACATATAAAATCTGAATCACACTACTTACCCTGATAATTTTTTTTTCTTTTTCCTTGTCAATTTAAAAAGTCTATTTTTGCGACTCTACTTTGTCATATTCTGTGTTTTTAAGAGTTATTAAAGAGTAAATAAGATTTTTCATTCATCTCTTTTCTCATTAGTTTGGATTTTTTGGACAAAGTTATCACTCAAGATTCTGTCCTCTTGGTTTCACATAGATATTAATTATTTTGGTCCTTTTCTTAAATTAGTGACACTGACATGATTCTTTACCTGGTTTTCAGGTGTTCAATGATCCCATCCATGGCAATATCGAGCTGCACCCAATCCTTGTCAAGATCATCGATACGCCTCAGTTTCAGCGACTTCGAAACATCAAGCAGCTTGGCGGAGTATATTACGTTTATCCTGGAGCGTCCCACAACCGCTTTGAACACAGCATTGGGTAAATGTCTGTATTTATTGCACATAATTACTGTTAATTAACTTAAGATAATGGCTTTAACTTAAAGCCTTTAAGAGGGAAATACTTACACAGTGTCTTGCAAAAGTATGTCAGTGCTTCTCAAAATAACTTTATAAATGTCTAATTACTGTGGTAGTTTAGAGCTAACATTAGTTGTCTGTTGAAAGTTCACATCAGTTCCCTTTTTTATTTATTTTGTATGAGATTTTTTGTTGTTGTTCTGGTACAGGGTGGCGTACTTGGCTGGAGAACTTCTCCAGACTCTCAAAGAGAAGCAGCAAAAACTCAGAATTGATGAGAGGGACGTCCTTTGTGTGCAGATTGCTGGACTTTGCCATGACCTGGGTGAGGTGTTAACCAAAAAGACAGTTTCACAATACACTGAGAAATGCACAGATATATAGCAACAGATCAGTGACATGTGGTGAGATTCATTGCTGGTGAGGCACTGACTTACGACTTATACACTATGGATGTTATTGGACGTATGGAAATTTCGCGCAGGCATACAACGCTGGGGGGGCAAAAAGAATAATCTGTTACATGTCATCCATAGCCGCGTTAACTCAGTGAAACTTAGAAATGTAGGTATTAATTTCGTGCTACGATCCACGACAAAGGGAAAGAGGCATTCGCCACGCTGCACGCAGACTCGTTGCCATAGCAACTGACAACAATGCCACTTAATGTTTTAGGATTTAACACCAAAACACATTCAAGAATTTTGCACACAGAACAGAACATTCAAGTCTGTTGTTGTAGTATGTTTTAGGCTTAATGTTTAATTAATAAATAACTGCTGTGGTAGATTAGCTACCGCTTCTACTTTACAGAATTATTTAGACATACAAACTGCCCACAAAACGCCCATTTCATTAAAAAAAACATCTTATTGCTGTCTTACCTTTACTTATCAATGAAATCCATGCACCGCTAATTCTGCACAAAAATATCCGTTCATCCAAAGCCAAGTCTATCCTTGGCATGTCTTTTCTACTACGTTTAAGAATCATCAAACTGTCTCGAAGCAAAACTTTCAGTTCCGGTGTTGGTCTTCCTTTAGTTATTATCTCCTGATTCAACTGAAAATCCACTTTAGAAAACTGTTTAAGTGTAGAAATGAAATCTTTCATGTTTACGTCGGAAGAGAGGAGAAAACAAATATATCGCTGTACTTTACTTATTTACTGTATGGCTAGCTCCATGGCTAGCTCACTGTGTCTTACTCTACAGTTACTCTACAGTTGTGCAGTCACAATATCTGGGATCATGAGCGCCCCCTGTCATGAGGCAAGAAAACTGTCTGCCTCACCTCGAGTCTGTTCTCTGCCGTTTATGATCGCTCCTCTGCACACAAAACACGATACACACACAGTTGGTGACAAAAAACACTGTACATTATATAAATAAGCTAAATTATGAAAAATCAGTCCATATATTAAATGTTTTTTAGCCATTTTATTACCGGCATACAGACAGGACGAACTTGCCCCCATAGAATGGCAGCCAGTGCAGTTAGCGAGAGGTTGCGCAATCCCAGGTGAGGCTCAGCTCGCTGCTGCCTCACCGGCTGGGCTTCTGAGCATTTGAATGGGAAAATGCGAAAATCCAAGGATTTTGAAGACAAACATAATCAGAATTGGTTAAGCCAGAGGTTCCCAAACTGTGGGGCGCGC
>NW_015112946.1:125089-137880 GCF_001443285.1 Poecilia latipinna | reverse complement strand
CCTCACCTCGAGTCTGTTCTCTGTCGTTTCTGATCGCTCTTCCGCACACAAAACACGATACAAACACAGTCGGTGACAAAAAGCACTGTACATTATATACAAAAGCAAAATTATGGAAAATCAGTATTAAATGTTTTTTAGCCATTTTATTGCTGGCGTACAGACAGGACGAACATGCTCTCATAGAATGGCAGCCAGTGCAGTTTGCGAGAAGTTGCGCAATCCCAGGTGAGGCTATGCCTCACCTGCCTCCCCTGACCGCACATCACTGCAACAGATATATCTGTTACTATATATCTAGCAACAGATATATATTCACTTCTTTAGCTAAGCATTAGAAAGTTGCCATTTACGAAGTGCAGTACTCAGATGCAGTATTCTACTTCTTTAGCATCTATTTTGAAACCAATATAGATAAAAAAATTAATAATTTGGATAAAATCTGCATTCATGTTTGAAAATAAGTCTTTTGACTTTGCAAAAAAATATATAAAATAATATGCAGATTTTTTTTCATGGAAATTATTTGCTGCTGAATCTGTGTATCTAAGTAGAAATGTCACTTGATCAAAACCACAACTGAGCTTTAAACATATTCTTTGTAGGATAAATATGGACATGTAGATCACTGATTTCCAGAATGAAAGGGATCAATTTCAGATATTTGATACTAATTCTGAGTCAGAATTTAAATTCTTGTACTTTACTCCTCTGTTTCCAGGACATGGACCGTTTTCCCACATGTTTGATCTAATGTTTATACCCAAAGCACGTCCTGGATATGACTGGAGCGTAAGAAATAATTTTCATTCTTACTGACTTAGTGCCTCATTTATTTTTTCAGACTGGTTTGAGAATAAGAAAACTTATATTTCTCCTCCACTCTTTGAATTGGAGTTAGAATATGGAAGTTATATTTTGACCAGCTTTAAAGATGACGAGATTTGAAGTCGACTACCTAGTTTGTAAGAATATGACTGGTTAACAAAAATATATTCAGTGATGTCCCTGCTAGTATCATAACAGACCAAATAAAACTGATGCAATGAAATACAGGTAATCGTCAAAAAAATGTCAATATCATTAAAGAGAACAATATTGTGTCCCTCACTTCAGAAAGTGAAAGTCATATTTGTTTTTTCCTTACACAAGTAGTGTGTAATGAATATACACACTACTTGTGTACTTGCGTGTATATAAATGCCCTTCATTTGCTGTGTAGCATGCAGTTGATCAGCCTGTGATTTTACGGCGGTGTAATCAAAACCTTTGCAGATAGTGGCCTTCAGTTCTTCTGCATTGTTGGTTTTAGTGTCACTCATCTTCCTTTTGACAGTACTCTATAGATTCTCCATGGACTTCCGGGCATTTAAATTTACTGCTCAAACACTGAAACGCCATGGTCTTAAAAGCAACTTTGGTAGCCTAGTAGTAGGGACAGGTGCCAAGTCCTGCTGAAAAATCCTAACAGCATCTCCATAAAGATTACTTATTTAATTTAAAAAAGATAAGTCTGTTCAGAACCAGAATATCTGCATAAATTTAAAGATAAGGAAAATATTTGCAGTGTCCTGTTGTGTCAAATTATACCAGCAGTAACTTTTATTGAAAAAAAAAGCTTTTTTTTTTTTACATATTTGATAAAACTATCACTATATTGTGACATTGTGGTATGAGCTAAATAATCTGTGAAAACAATCACGCTCTTCCTCCTCCCAGTGCTAATTAGAAATGACCAATCAGAGCCAGAGGGAGGGTCTTGGCGCTGTCAATCACCCTCATGTGGGTTTGTCACTCATACCCCCACTCTCCCCTTGCTCTGTGCTACACCACTGCTTCTTCCTGATAGCAGAGCTTGTGGTGAATGCTAACGCTAATGACCACCAATGATCTTGGATAAATGGTTTTCCTGGAGTGGTAAGTTGTTTCTCTGCCATTAACACATTTAGCAGTGTGTACACGAGGTTGATGACGGTGCTAACACACTCCTTCTAGCTCTGATTGATTGTTTTTGACCAGGAGTGCTAGTGCTAGCACTGGGAGGTGCTCAGTATATTACCCTAATAGAGTGACAGTTTTAAGAAATATGTGTAAAAAAAAAACATTTTTGTAAAAGTTGCTTAGCTGCTTTAAACTTAGGCCGATTCTCATTTATTTAGAATACAAGTTTCTTTTAATCTTGAAATGTGACTGTCTCTACTTAGAATAACTAATTTTATGTATCTTGCAGCATGAGAAGGCATCTCAAAACATGTTTGACCATCTAGTGGAAGAAAATGGCTTGATAGGAGTCATGGAGCACCACGGCCTGGTGCCGGAAGAGGACCGGCTCTTTATAAAGGAACTGATCGATCCTCCAAAAGTTGAAGAAATTACTGAGGTACCATCTGTTCAGTTTTTGAAATGCATGAGTATAATCTTCAACTGGGTCTTTGTTAGTCTGGTATAATGTGTTGCTCTACCACCATCTTATCATCACCATCTTTGAATGTGATAAACTTTCAAGCATAGATATAGAAAATCATGTAAATTGGAGAAGGTACTTTTCTACAAAAGAAGTGAAAATTCGTCATCAAAACAGTTTAACTGGAAAAATAAAGGTTAAATAAATAAAAAAAAGAAGGAATTAACTATACTGTATAAAACCACCACATTATATCAAAACATGAATGTACTTCTGACAAAGGACAATTTGTATTTCTTTTCTCACTCTCTTTCTTTCTGTGGAATCTGAAAATATAACTTTAAAAATTAGTTGTCGTCTCCAACAGTGGCCACATCATGGCCGACCCAGAGAGAAGGCCTTCCTCTATGAAGTTGTGTCCAACACCAGGAACAAGATTGATGTGGATAAGTGGGAATATTTTGCGAGGTGACTTTGGATTTAATTCTTCTCCCAAAATTTCAATCTCATCTTAAATTCCATACATTTTTAAACATATTATTTTTCCTCTTCTCATATGTCAGGGACTGCCATCACCTGGGTATGAAGAACAACTTTGACTGCCATCGCTTGATTAAATTTGCCAGAGTGTGTGAAGTTGATGGGATGATGCAGCTCTGTTACAGAGACAAGGTTTGATTTGTTTAATTATTTTCCTTCTTATCAACATTAAGATTCAAAATTACAGTATTTGCCACTACATGTTGTCATTATTGTCAACAGGAGGTGTTCAATCTGTACAACATGTTCTACACAAGGTTCTCTTTGCACAAAAGAGCCTACCAGCATAAAGTGGCCAACAGCGTAGAGTGGATGTAAGGAGCCCTTGACATTCCTGGAGTTTGGTGGATGCTTTTCTACTTTATTACTTTTTATTTCATGCAATGTTTTCTTACCATTACAAACTGGGTTTTCCTTCAGGATCAGAGATGCTTTTCTAGAAGCAGATCAGCACATGGAGATCAAAGGCCATGATGGGAAGACGTTCACCCTCTCCACAGCTATTGATGACATGGTGGCATACACTAAGCTGACTGGTGAGTAAACTTACACAACAATGTAGAAAAACATGAGTGTATGTTAGTTTGATTAAATGTGGATTTTAAAGGCCAATATAAACAGCTGTTTTTTATTTTAACTGTGCAAAATCAAAGGGACAGAAATAAAAATAAAGCTATACAGTTTGTGTCTACAAAGTCCATATGGGTAAAACTGGCATTAGCAGTCATAATTTAAAGCTGATAGTTTGCTTAGCACTTATTTTAATACCATTTTTGAACAGAACAGAAACTTAAAGTAATTAACATAATCAGAAGTATATTCATCTAGATTCCCCCCACCCTCATTTTCCTTCTACAAAACCCTGCTTGCTACTCTACCTTGTACACAAGATACTTCAACATATTTTTACTTAAGTAAAAGAGTAGCCATCCAAGAAATGTAATTAATCAAATAACCTTAAAAAAGGTTCTATAAAAAGGCTTCTCAATACTGAATGACAGATTATAACATTAATATATATTTGGGAGCAGTACCTTCTATCTCTATCAACATTTTCTCAATCCATGAGAATTTAAAACTGACTTCACTGAAGTTCAATCAGTTCAGCACACAATGCTTTTCATGATTAGTATATTTACCTCTCATGCACAGCACCTAATAGAGCAAGTAAAAGGTTAACAGCTTCATGCCATCCATCCATTTTCTTTACACCTTTGTCCTTAGTGGGGTCGGAAGGAGTGTTGGTGCCCATCTCCAGCTAACATTCCGGGCAAGAGCCAAGGTTCACCCTGTACCGGTCGCCAGTCTATCACAGGGTATCACAGAGACATGTGTAACAGTTATGGGCTACGCAGCTAACTGCGGCTACAAAAGCAGCATCAGAAGATGGTTCGTTTTTGAAGGAGCCTGAGGTGTGAATGAAGACACGAGCACTGTTTTAGTTTTGGTGGAATGTTTTGATGGGTTGGGGGGGGGGGGAACAATTACAAATACACAATGAGGGACAACTTAATTCTAAATAAATCAATTCAAAGATCAAAGTCCTTGTCCTTAGCTCACCATCAGTTTCAAAGAGGATCTGAAGATCTTATCCATCATGGAAAAAAAAAAAAAAAAAAAAAACGACCTAAAAGGCCAAAAAAAACCATTAAGTGTTTTATCAAACAATATGTGCAAACACACAAATGCAATAAATATCGAATTCAAATGTAATTATTAAATATCTAATAATTAAACTAAACATTTCAGTCAGGTTTAAATTAACCATAATTTAAATAAACAAAAAGAATATCAATCATATTTCAAACTAATCAATTTAAGGTTGAAAAGTTGAAATCAAAGTTCACTTTCCAAATATCAATCAAGGAAAAATAAAATGACTCAAATACTCAAGCAGAGTGGGGAAAGAAAAAAAAAAAATAAAAATAAATTATATTGCGCAATAGCAACTTAAATGTAGCTACATCCTATTGTAAATCAAGTTCATTCATTACAAAAGTAGTGAAATTGGAAAAGAAATCTTGCACAAAACCAACGATCATGTTACCTTTGATCAGTGTGGGCAATATTAGACTGCGATCAGCTGTGATAATCCCGGGGACGGCCCAGGTAACAACCGCCGACTGTTCTAATAAAACAACGCTCCAATGAGCAATCGAGCAAAATTTTCATGCTGAACAATACTGCTATCCTACAAGCAAACTCACCAATAGTTCAAATCAGTTGTTGCAGAGAGTTGGGTGAATTTCCAGGATGAAATTATCAGCAAGACACCAACAGCCAGCCACAATCACAGTGGAACAAGTGATGTTGTTCAAACTGCGCTGGAGGCGGGGCTTTAAATAAGTTGAAGAGTTTGGGGCATCACAGGAAGTGGGCCCGCAACAATAAAAGTCTTTACTAATTGAGGGTTACACAGGCAGGACAAACAACCATACACAAACACTCACACCTAGTGGGAATTTGGAGAGGCCAATTAACCTGACAGTCAAGTTTTTGGACTGTGGGAGGAACTGGAGTACTGGGAGAAAACCCACACATGCACAGGGAGAAGAAGGGAGAGAACATGCAAGCTCTGGGGCTGGGAATTGAACCCAGAACCTGCTTGCTGCAAGGCAACAGCACTACCAACTGCACTACTGTGCAGCCCCCAGTTTTATGCCATTAACCTTGTTAGGGGTGCAATTAAAAACTCCTTCCAGAATTTCACTTAGCCTGGTATGTGCAGAAAACTTCATTTCAAGTGGCTCATCTCTGCGACACAGTAGAGATCTTGCACTCAAATAGATGGAAGGCAGCATTATTATGGACTATTTTAATTTACAACAAAAAGTAATCAGCACAAAGTGACATTGCATTTCTAACATAGAAACATCTGAGTTTTTGTTCCATTCAGATGTATTTTTTTTTCTGGAGTACCTCCCAACATTTTGTTATCAATTCTGGAGATCAGACTTTTGTATGAGGATTTTAAATTAACGTGGTGACTGGCGCATGGGTTGAAGGAAATATCAGAGTTGTGACTATATAGGAATGTTTTTATAGACAGCTGTTCAAATTATACTCTTTCTGTATGAAAATGGAGAATAAAGAATTTCGTAAATTTTTCTGTTTTTTTAATATATATTTTCAAACACAGAGTCTGAATTTTTAGAGGATTTTAAATCTATTTCTTTTGAACATTTCTTTGTTTTTCTCTTTTCCTTTTAGATGCTATATTTGATCAGATATTGAATTCCTCTTCCGAGGAGCTTCAGAGGGCAAGAGAAATACTGGAAAGGATGATGCGAAGAAAGCTCTACGTGTGTCTGGGGGATTTTTCATCCCAACAACCTCAGGCCATTATTGAAGTATTTTTGTTTTATTGCCACTTCGTACATTTCAAATGTAATCAGTAACACTGTAACTATAATGTTTGATTTTTAAGTAAAAATCTGGAAGTTGTAACATTTTATGCGGTTTCTGTTTAGGCTCAATGGAACAAACATCTCAGAGGGGGAAACCCAGACGATTATGTAGTGGAAGTGAGTTTTAATGCAGATAGGATCTGTTTTTTTTTTTTTTGACTGAGGCAATTAATTGTGATATTTGCAATTTAATCTCTGAAATATTATTTGTAACCTCAAAGTATTTATTATTTAGTTAGTCAAGTATAACTATGGAATGGGGGCAGAAGATCCAATAAAACATGTGAGGTTCTACAACAAGCAAAACACGGATGAGGCCAGGCCCATCAACCGAGCTCAGGTGAGAATGAAATAGAAATTTTCTTAGATTCTTGATTTGCTCATTTCTGTCACTTGTGTTCTTCTGAAGTGAGATCATTTGAATTTTCACCACAAGTGTTTGTAACTTATGGTTCAATAAAAATGCCATGTGCTGCTTATATCTCTTTCAGGTATCTCTACTTCTTCCAGAGCACTTTGAAGAGAAGAAATGTAGAATCTACACGAAGAGAACAAGTAATGAGGATCTGGAGGCTGACAGAAAGATGTTTAACACATTTGGCCCTGCACAACCACATCAAGCCTGAGGTATTTCTGGAGGCTGTAATTAGTCAAATATGGTAGACATCAGCAATTTTTAGTTTGCTGTGATTCATCACTTTCTAATGCTATATTAACCTGTATGTGAAAAATATTAGGAGTTTATCTACTTGAATTTGATTTACTGACCAAATTTGTGTTTATTCCACAATGTAAATATCTGTTTAGGTTAACATTTTAAAACTATAAAAATACAGTATAACATAACTTTATATTAATTAATAGTCTTGCACCACCACTTTCTGTAAGAAGTGATTCCACAAAGGTAAAACCAGTGATGTAGAGTTATTTTGCTTTTACAACAGTCAGAATTAACTTTTGCTGCAGTGTGGTTGACTTTTTATGTCACAATTTATGCATTTTCATTTATTATGTACACTGTTCACTCACACAACTTGCAATATCTGTCTTTTCTGTTTTTTAGGAAGTAATCATGGCACCTACTGTGAAACCTCTGAAACCAGGTTGGCATAACCACAGAACTTGAAAGAAATGCATTTTATTCTTTATTCTTGTCAATAAGTATAACCATGCACAAATTTAAATGGGTTTGTAAAAGTGCAAACAAACTTTTTGCATTTAAAAAGGATTGTAAGTTAATCATATGGATTTTTTTTTCTTAAAGGTGAAGGTTTTGATTAACATAGACAATATTTACATATTAAGAAATACAGTGAAAAAGATACTTTTGAAACTTTATTCAAATATTTGATTTATCATTTGTGATTCTTCTGTTATTTTTGGGTGTTTGGTTTAAGGGTATATGATTTATTAGTTTTATTCATACTTAATTAGTTTTGGTAAATTACGTTTGTTGTCATCACCTTCCAGGTCGGTTGACATTACAAATATGTCTTTGGGTATCATTTAAATAAAATATTATTCTTGACTAAATGTATATTAGTGCCATTCAATCTGGACTTGAATGTGAAAATTTTCTCACAAGTGGTGAGAATGTAATCATTTTAATAAACTTGTTTTAAAATAAAATGTGAGATGTCACATTGTGTTTAATTTCTTTATGCTATACATTTGTTTTTTGTGTTTTTTGGTTACATCTAACAGACTTTACCAGAGCTCAGCTGTAGAAGTGTCATTGATCTTCCACACACTAAAGAACTCAAGAAGAGTCTTGTAGATACTGTATATCGCTAATGTGAAAATCATTTGAACAGCTGAAAAATTTAGACTTAAAGTATTTGTTTTATTCTTTTAATTTAATTATTTTAATTTTTATTCTGACCAGAAGCAGTTTGAACAAGTTTTCATTTGGTTAAAGTGAAGGAGGTCTCTAGGACACTTTTTTTTTTTTTTTTTTTACCAAAGATAATCAAAATATCATTGGAAAAATAACAAAAGCTGGCCAGCAATTATAAAAACTGTTGCTTTTGAGAAGGCTATGAATATTACAATTTCAGTCTTTATTCCACCATAAAGAGAAAAATAAATCCACCTCTTATATCTTTATTATTGTCTGGTTTAGTTGACAGTTTTAATATCTGATCTGCTTTAAGAAAACAAATTAAGAAATAAGTTATGAAGCCTAGGTGTAGATTCAACCTGTGAGACTGTGAGATCTTCTGGCATCATCGATTGCGATGCCTCTGCCTCAACCAACCAGGACCTGGACTTTATCAAGGAGCAGATCACAGGACCGACAGAGAGCAGCTTAGGTCGAGGCGAGAAGGTGATCAACGTGTTGAAGAAAATAAACCGCACACACTCTATGTGTCTATTCCTGGCTGTGTTATTGCAACATTCATATTTTCTGCAAAGTCTAAAAAAATTATTCAATCTTCTCAAGTTTGGGCCTTATAAAATCCTGTACCCAGTGGTGTCCAAACATTTTACTTTGTGGGCCAAAATGCAAAAGCAAAGCACTCTGATGGCATTATTTCCCCCAAATTAAATCCCCAAAATGCTTGAGGATTTTTTAAATTCACATAGCTACAAAAGTAAGATTATAAAATGTCTTTAATTTAACATATAAAACTTGCAGCAACCCCCACTGTTGCAAATCACAGAGGTGACCTTTCTAATTCTTGGCTCTGTACACCACCATTTTAAATCATCCGACAGTCATGTGATCACATCAGCAGTAGTGATCCAGGACATAAGAACCAAACTACAACACATAATGGTACCACAGCAGAATTACCACAGAGACATGTAAATGAAGATAAATGTCCATCTATTATTTATATTGTCTCCAACATAGAGTTGAATTTAAATGGAAGAATTTGGTGGCATTAGTTGCAATACCAAAACCCACCACCATCCATTGGATGGAAAGTTTCAGGACATGTTTACAGTAAAAGGGTAATGCCACAGGTGTTTGGACTGATGTGGATTGTAAAGTGTGTTTGTTGAAGAGGGATTGACGTCATTATAAATAACCACACCTGAATCATAAAGCATATGTTTTAGCCTCCTAAACCAATATTTACCAATGATGAACTCATTTGTTTTTTCTTCTCCATAGTGGCCTTACAAAGGCCGTTCTAAAGACAACAAAAGGAACGATATCATTCTAACAAAAGGAAGGTCTTTATTAGGTTAAAGTGAAGGACACTTGATATCAAAATAAATAATCAAAATATCAGTGGAAAAATAACAAAAGCTGGTCATAAATTATAAAAAGTGTTGCTTTTGGGGAGGTTCTGAATATTACAAGTTCAGTCTTTCCCATTTAGAGAAAATAAAGCAACCTCTTAAATTTTTATTATCTGTATAAGTTGAACGTTTTAATATCTGATCTGCATTAAGAATAGAAATAAAAGAAATAAGTTTTGTAATAATTCAGCTGGTTCTTAACTGTAAATTAAATTACATTAACATATCCTCCAGCCTATGAGTATTCGGTCTGTAGTATTGAATCAGTCTAAATGGCCAGGATTTCAGCATTTCAATGTGAATCATTTAGTGTGGCTGTGAACAATTCAATTTTAGGAAGACATTTCTGGGGTCAGGGTTATGTTTTTATTTAATCCATTCTTTGTACTAAGATTAATATAACTATATTACGAAATAACATGATAGTGCTTGGAAATTTATTTTCCTCCATGACAGCAAGCTTCTGATGGTATAATTTGTTAGTAAAATATTCTGCTTGAAGTAAAAAGCTTGCTTGTTATCCGTCAGCATGACAAACAAATTAAAGTTAAAAGCATTCAGCTGATCCAAAACACGCTGATGCCAGTGAGCCGCCACATCCAAACAGAATGAGCCACTGAGGGTTCAATTCCCCACCTTTCTTTGTTTGTTTGAACACAGCATTGGGTAAAATATATTTACACTGAATGGCTTAAAGCTCATCTGTTACAATATTTGTTGAAAAAATCTGTAGGTTTTAGTCACTATATCTGACTTAAGATGTCTTGTTATGTGATGATAAAAGGTGGCTTACTTGGCTGTAGAACTTGTTAAGGTTCTGAGGGAGAGGCAGCCAGAACTGGACATCACTGAGCGTGACATCGTTGTGTGTAGATTGTTGCACTTTGCCCTGACCTGGGTGAGTTATGCCGAAACAAGCAATGTTGATCAATGTGCATCAGAAATTAAGCAGATTGTGGTATTTGCTGAGTAGTTTGTTAAGGAGGGGATAATATGTATTTTCCAGGCACATGGTGCCATTTTATAGCTCATTCAAGTAATTATGTTGTCTTCAGTTATAAAAACGCTGTAAAAAGGATTTTAAAAAATGTGACTTTGCATCTTTCGCCTTGATATTGGCCTCTTATTCTTTACAACGTCATTATAAAGTCATAACAGTGGTAAAAAAATTAAAGTTAAAAGCGTTCAGCTGATCCAAAACATGCTGATGCCAGTGAGCCGCCACATCCAAACAGAATGAGCCACTGAGGGTTCAATTCCCCACCTTTCTTTGTTTGCAGTCCACAGCTTTGGAGCTTTTGTAAAAATATTATAAAAAAAAATACTGTGTGTTGTAAAATAATAAAAGCAATCCACTGCCCATTTGTGGAAGAAGGATGTAATAACTTTGTCATGTTGGATTTAAGTTTCCTGACCCACATGCAAGTACTCTCAACACCGGTTTAGTGAAAAGGTTTTTTTAATTGTAGATGGTTCGTACAAATTAAGTCCCACAGGATGGTAGGGGTTCTGCTTGGGTTCTGTTGGAGAGGGGGAGAGATTAGTAGGGGCCGGAGTCGAGGGATCTTGACGGGTTTGACTTATCGGGCTTACTGTCTTTCGTGTGGCCGTAGCTTGAAGGGGAGGGCTAGGATCCGGGAGATGTTTGGCTTCGGCAGGAGGGATCTTAATGTCCAGGCGTGGTTCTTGGCTTGTTCCCGGCGGCTCGCCGTTTCCTGAAAGCAGACACAAAATTACTTGAGTCCTCTCAAAAAAACATCTAAGCAGGGATTCAGGGTTGACTCTGACCAACGAAATGGGACAATCGAGCGATGAGTGACTGTTCCTCCGCTTCTTAAAGATCTGCCAGTCAATCATCTGGAATCAGCTGCCGGTGCGTCAGCCTGTCAGAGCTCTCTTCCGAGATCCTCTATAGAAAAGACCACTCACACTGACCCGAATCCTAACAAACTTCTTTTGAGAACAAAAGCTTTTCTTTATTCATTTAAAACCCTGTTAGGATAGCTCTTTCTTTTCAGCTCTTTATGAACTCTAGTTTTGTGAATCCACCTGTATTCCTCTTTTTTACAGATGAATACAAGTGGTGCTACCTCCGCTGCTCGTCAAGATCATCGACACGCCTCAGTTTCAGCGACTTCGAAACATTAAACAGCTCGGAGAAGAGTTATGTTTACCCTGGAGCAAACCACACCCGCTTTGAACACAGCATTGGGTAATATATATTTACACTGAATGGCTTAAAGCTCATCTGTTACAATATTAGTTTAAAAAAAATCTGTAGGTTTTAGTCACTGTATCTGACTTAAGATGTCTTGTTATGTGATGATAAAGGGTGGCTTACTTGGCTGTAGAACTTGTTTAGGCTCTGAGAGAGAGGCAGCCAGAACTCAACATCACTGAGCGTGACATCGTTGTGTGTAGATTGCTGGACTCTGCCATGACCTGGGTGAGTTATGCAGAAACAAACAATGTTGATCAATGTGCATCAGAAATTAAACACATTATGATGCTAACTGAGCATTTTGTTAGAGGGGATAATATGTATTTTCCAGGCACCTGGTGCCATTTTATAGCTCATTCAAGTAATTATGTTGTCTTCAGTTATAAAAACGCTGTAAAAAGGATTTTAAAAAATGTGACTTTGCATCTTTCGCCTTGATATTGGCCTCTTATTCTTTACAACGTCATTATAAAGTCATAACAGTGGTAAAAAAATTAAAGTTAAAAGCGTTCAGCTGATCCAAAACATGCTGATGCCAGTGAGCCGCCACATCCAAACAGAATGAGCCACTGAGGGTTCAATTCCCCACCTTTCTTTGTTTGCAGTCCACAGCTTTGGAGCTTTTGTAAAAATATTATAAAAAAAAATACTGTGTGTTGTAAAATAATAAAAGCAATCCACTGCCCATTTGTGGAAGAAGATTGTAATAACTTCTTTTGAGATTGAGAACAAAAGCTTTTCTTTATTTATTTAAAACCCTGTTAGGATTGCTCTCTTTCTTTTCAGCTCTTTATGAACTCTAGTTTTGTGAATCCACCTGTATTCCTCTTTTTTACAGATGAATACATTTTCTATTTAGATAATTAACAAAACAGTAAAAAAGTTAGATATTTAGGTTATCAGTTGGGTTTCTACATGGATGTCCTTGTTGATGTTCCTCTTTTTGTCATTTTGTCAGGTATTTAAT
>NW_015112946.1:106366-121924 GCF_001443285.1 Poecilia latipinna | reverse complement strand
AGAGAAATATCATAGTGTATGTTTGTTGTTTTCTCCCAAATAAAAGAGGAAATGAGAGACAATAAGAAGTTCTCTCATTTTGAAAAGTATTTTGTCATAAATTCTCTGATTTCTCATTTCAGGTGTCTTGGTGAAATTCTGCTGAACATGGAGAGCCTCAGCAAGCTTTGCGAAAAGGACGTTATCCAACCAAGGGTGACATTCCTAGATTAAACTTTTAAAGCTATGCAGATGAAATGTGACTGTATTTAGGAGCATATAAGGAGAAAACTATTTCTGTTTTTCTTTGTTTGCAGCCCACAGCTCTGGAACTTTTGTAAAAATATTATAAAATGAATTACTGTGTGTTGTAAAATAATAAAAGCAATCCACTGCCCATTTGTGGAAGAAGATTGTAATAACTTCTTTTGAGAACAAAAGCTTTTCTTTATTTATTTAAAACCCTGTTAGGATTGCTCTCTTTCTTTTCAGCTCTTTATGAACTCTAGTTTTGTGAATCCACCTGTATTCCTCTTTTTTACAGATGAATACATTTTCTATTTAGATAATTAACAAAACAGTAAAAAAGTTAGATATTTAGGTTATCAGTTGGGTTTCTACATGGATGTCCTTGTTGATGTTCCTCTTTTTGTCATTTTGTCAGGTATTTAATGATCCCATCCATGGCAGTGTAGAGCTGCCTCCTCTGCTCGTCAAGATCATTGACACGCCTCAGTTTCAGCGACTTCGAAACATTAAACAGCTCGGAGGGAACAGTTATGTTTACCCTGGAGCAAACCACACCCGCTTTGAACACAGCATTGGGTAAAATATATTTACACTGAATGGCTTAAAGCTCATCTGTTACAATATTAGTTTTAAAAAACTGTATTTTTTAGTCACTGTGTATCTGAATTAAGATGTCTTGTTATGTGATGATAAAGGGTGGCTTACTTGGCTGGAGAACTTGTCAAGGCTCTGAGAGAGAGGCAGCCAGAACTGAAAATCACTGAGCGTGATGTCCTTTGTGTGCAGATTGCTGGACTCTGCCATGACCTGGGTGAGTTATGCAGAAACAAGCAATGTTGATCAATGTGCATCAGAAATTAAGCAGATTGTGATGTTTGCTGAGTAGTTTGTTAAAGAGGGGATAATGTGTATTTTCCAGGCAAATGGTGCCATTTTATTGCTTATTCAAGTAACTGTTACCTTCAGTCATAAAAATGCTGTACATATCAAAAATAACTTAAAAAAATTTGACTTTGCTCTTTTCGCGTTGATATTGACCTCTTACTCTTTAGGACACTCTACCTTCAGTATGTCATCATAACAATCCTTCCCATTACGCCATTAACAACAGGTGTTTGGAGCATTGCCATGGGAAGTAGTTTGTATGATAAGCTCAGCAAACACAGTTCCACCAGGTGTTTGTGTATTGTTGTTGCTGCCGATCTGGTACAAGTCTGTGAGGGAAAGCTTGGATGGAGACTTCAGCTTCGAATATTCTGCCAAATAATGGGTGGAAATTTGGCAGAAAATATTTTTTTTCTGTCAATACTGCATGCAGCAAACTGATTATTCAGTCTATTTTAAGGACATCCTGCTACCCCCATAGTTTTGTGGGAAATTACACTAAATAGCTGACAGTGGCAGTTTTTGCATTAATAGTGCCCTGGGTAAGTCCCTCCTTCTGCTGCTCCACAACTAATTAAAATGAGTACCGGCAGTTATTTTAATTACTTGTAAATAAATAAAAACAATAATCTGAGATTATCGGAGGGATAAAAGACAGTGGTGTCCTGTAGGTACACACTTAACCTGGTCTCCCTCAGCAGCAAGCAAATCAAGCTTACTTCAATGCATATGCTTAAAAGCAACATAATACTTGTTCAGGGCACAACTGACGGGTAAATTATATTTTAATAAGATGTTCATGCAGACCACTACTCTAATGCCATCCTTGGGAACTGTCTATGTTGTCCATCTCAGTAGCTGCTAATTTGTTGCTCATTTGGAAGAATCCTTTAAAGATTCACCTTGGAACAAATTTATGGTGACTATTTTCCTTCCTTTTCAGGACACGGACCTTTTTCTCATCTGTATGATGGCATGTTTATACCTCAAATGCAACCTGATGTCAAACAGAAATGGAAAGTAAGAAATTATTTTAGATTTTTCTTCAGCAACCTTCACTTTTGTCTGCTGGTTGTTGTTCTCTGAGTGATGATAAAAGGTTTTACATATTCTGCTTAGTAGAAGCATGAGTGTAATTTTTCTATTTAAAAACAATTTACTAATTTGGCCTTAAGATATTGATCTGTCATTGCAATTAGAACATTCAAATGTAATCCTGCTCAGAAGATTAAAAAAATGTGAAAATTAAAATGTCCTAATCTTTTATTGTGTGTTGGTTATAATAAGTGTCTGAAGGTTGATATTCACTGAATGATGACATATTTACATCCTCTGCCTAGTAAAATAAAAAGTCATAAAGCCATTAAAAGATTACATGGAATCATAGAAGTTGCTCTATGATTTATAACATACACCAGCCCAGATATGCAAGTCTAGTGAAATCAACTTCTGTGTTTTGGAGAAATTGATCCTTATATGTGCTGCAATGGGACAGAGTAAATAAGAGTAAATATCAGCTGGACAGGCCTCAATAATATATTTAAGTACCAAAATTGGCACTGAGTTGGTCTGGTTAATCGTTAAATCAAATTGAGCTTAAAAATAGTCTTGCTCAAATGTTCTAAAATATGACCATCTGTGATTTCCAATTGTTTTAATTGCCTATTAGTTACAGAAACAATTACATTGGGAAAAACTATACATTTACACACAAACTAACACTGTTGATTGAGTTGGTGCCATTTTACCACAACTAAAGATTTTCCCTGCATGTATTTGTTGCAGTTGTTTTTACTCTATGGCTGTTTTCTATCACAGGGTGCTCTAACATTGATATATCCTGAATGAGTTTAACTTTTTACTTGAAGTCAATGCTTAAAGAAAACTAACTGATCTGATTACAAAGCAGTGTAATGGAAATGTAATTGCTGTAAACTAAAGAAAACCGATTACAATAAAACATGTTTTCTTGATGTAGGTTGTGGGCACAGAACTACTTTCTGCCAAACATGAGAGAAAACAGAGCATTTATAACAATGTCCTGTTCATTCTGATTAAAAATATGTTCATAATTTGATTTCCTTTTTAAGATGCATTGGCTTTGTTTTCATTACAAAAGTTTGTGTGCTTCTTGCAGCATGAGACTGCCTCTGTAGAGATGTTTGACCACATGGTGAAGGAAAATAAGTTGGATGAGGAAATGAAGAAGGATCAGGAGTTCAACAAGGAGCTGAACAGTCCAGACATTTCTGATGATGTAACACCGATCTTTAAAAAACCTGACTTGCTGAATATTTTTGTGTGCGTGTGCGTGCGTGCATGTGTGTGTGTGTGTGCAAAATATAACAAAAAAGTCACTAAGTTGTCCACCATGGAGTGACTGTTGTAAAACCTGTATGGAGAGATGACCTGATGGGTGGGATTGTCCATCAGCCCTTTCTCATGGCAGAACAAAAGTGTACAGTGGCTGAATTTTGCGACCTTGTAGGTAGACAAGGTTTGTGGATAGGATTGATTCCACAAGTAAGTCACACCCAAAGTGTGTGTGTGTGTGTGTGTGTGTGTGTGTGGGTGTGTGTTTGCGTGTGCATTTTACTGTAAAACCTGAAACCGTATAACCATGATTAAGTAGGGACTTCAACTTAGCTCAAACCCAGGGGTCCTCACCCTCCTATGTCCGGCCCTGATGTAGGTTGTGGGCACAACATGAGAGATAAAAGAGCAACAATGTTTTTTTCTGATTAAAGATATGTTCATAATTTGATTTCCTTTTAAGATGCATTGCCTTTGTTTTCATTACAAATGATTTGAGACTGACTCCTTACAGATGTTGAAGGAAAAAATAAAGAAGGATCTGAAGTTCATCAAGGACCTGATCAATCCAGAAATTTCTGATGAAGAGAAAAAGGTACCAATTTCTACCTGAACCAAAATCTGTCTATAGGATTAGGTTTGACGGAATTATAACATAACATAAAGTAGCAGCGTTTACTTAACTCATTTTGTATTTTATTTCAACTTCTGCACCAATATAGTACAGCCTTGTTAAACTGCAGCAATAATTTGAAGTCAACCTTTAATTTGTGGTTGTCAAAAGCAACCACATAGGAGATTTTCATCAAAGCATATTCATATTAAATTTGAAATAATACTTCTTATTCTTATTCAGTGTAAGAAGATGTTTATTTAAATCAGCTTCATGAACATGAAAATGCCTTTTAAATTTTAGAAAATAGTTTTATCAAAGGAGAACCAAACCATTCCTGCATTGAAAACATGTACTATAAATGTATGATGTCAGAAAATGTGTCTTATTAGTCACGGTTTCAATGAAGATTTTCAGATTTAGCAGAATGCTGAGCAAAGAACCTTGTCTTGTTGAATTAATTTTATTATTACTCCCTGCTTTAAAATGGGCCTTCACTGGTCGTGGTGAGGACAAGTCGTTCCTCTATGACATTGTGGCCAACAAAAGGAATGGCATCGATGTGGATAAGTGGGATTATTTTGCCAGGTGGGATTTAGTTTTAGTAATTTTCCTCCACCATTGAAATTTTCTTCAATATGCATTAATTCATCTTTTCATATATTTTTCCTTCTACCATTTATCAGAGACTGCCATTATTTGGGTATGAAGAACAGCTTTGACTATCGCCGCTTAATATTATCTGCCAGGGTGTGTGAATGGAAGGGTAGGAATGAGATCTGTTTCAGAGACAAGGTTTGGTTTTATTGCTTATTTTTGCCTTTGTGGAATTTGAAAACTTTATCCACTTTGAAAATAATTCACCAGAATTAATTTTACTTTTTAACAGGAATTGTTCAATCTGTATGACATGTTCTACACGAGGTTCTCTCTGCACAGAAGAGCCTACCAGCACAAAACTGGCAACATCATAGAACGGATGTAAATCGCTTGTCAAATAACAGAAGTACAGCAGTTGAGCTTTACTCACATATATTATGACGGATAACTAAAAATGACAGTTTGACTTTGTTTTTCTAGGATCACAGAGGCCTTTGTGAAAGCAAATGAATACATTCAGATTAAAGGTTCTAGAGGACAAACCTTCAATCTGCTCACAGCTAAAGATGACATGGAGGCCTACACCAAGCTAACAGGTTAGCAATCGTCACATTTGAATGACTTTAAAAAGATTTGCGTGATTACAACTGGATTTGAAGACTATGTAAACATGCTAGTGTGAATAAATCAAATCCATAGAAAAAATGTAGTTTGCAGTAAGTGTGAATAAATTATTCTGTGTGTCTTTATGCTTAAATGACTAAATAAATAAAGGAGTTTTATTTCTTCTTATTAATCTCCCCACTTCCCTGTAGATAACGTATTTGAGCAGATACTGAATGATGACAATCAGAACATGAGAGAGGCAAAGGAGATTCTGGGCAAAATCCTTAAACGGAACCTCTACAAGTGTCTGGGGGAATTTCCTTCAAAAAGATCTGAAGATGAAATCAAGGTAAGTATTTGTTCAACTATAAACCTGATACAAGTTATAAAAGATTGGCAATGTGTGAATAATAAGCATGTCTTTGTATTACTTGTTAGAGTCTTGTTTATTTGCAACATCATAATATCTACATAACAACATATAAATTTATTTTAACTGTAACCACAGAAATACTGCAACTACATAAAAAAATCACATAAATATCCCAGTTAAAGTATACATTTTCACTGTAAGTTAACAGAAGAGTTTATAAAAAAATAAAATTAAGAATAAAAAGTAATAAGTCAGGTAGTTATAAATGTGTTTACACTCACTATAGTAATAGTAATAGTTTAAGTTTCCAAGAACATTTCTAGTGCCACAGCATCAATCATTGAGAGGGAATATGTTTTTAAGTAAAATTTGCCCCTAAAGTTATTGGAGAGAAGTATTAAAATGATGGCATCGAACAATTTTGTAACAGATTCAGAAATTTAAGACAATTGAGCTTCATATTCTTGGTGTCAAAATGGAGGAATTTCAAATATATCAGACCACATGTTGAATCTTTTACTTCTTTTTTTCAAAAAAGAAAATCAAAGCTCAGGTGGCTCTACCAGGTGGCACAAAGCAAGATGACTTTGTGGTTGCTGTAAGTTTTGATTTACTGCTTTACATATCTACACAGTAAATTAAAAAAAAACACATGTAATTATGTTGAAATTCTTCTTTAGATTTCCTTTTTGTAATTCAATCTTATTTATTATCTTATGTTATTATGTTATTGTTGATATAAATTTAATTCTTATTTAGACAAGTAAACTAGACTACGGGAAGAAGGAAAAGGACCCAATAGAGGAAGTGCGTTTCTACCGAAAGAGTGATCCAAATAAAGCCATCACACTGACCAGAGAAGAAGTAAGATGAAACTAATAAAATTTGCATCTTTTACTTTTTAGATGCTTAATCTGCATCAGTTTCATTCAAAATCTAGTGAATTTACATTATAACCTCTCCTCTCATTTGTCTTGCTTTTCATAATGGAATATTTGTTGCTTACATTCTTTCTAGGTATCTTATCTTCTTCCAGGAAATTTTGAAGAGAGACTAATCAGAATCTACTGCAAGAGGACAAATGATCAAACTGTGGAAAATGACAGGCAGTATTTTAAGAAATTTAAGTCCATACACAACGAATTTTCTGGGCCACAGGTATTTCTTTTTACTGCATTTAATAGCAAAAATTACATAAATTGTGTGATAAAATTTGTCTCTGTTTTAGCTTAATTGGAAAAATTTTAGATATAATCATCAATAAACTGATACAAACGGTTACTATTTATTTTTTCTTAAGTATAAGGTGGGGTAAGTGGTTATGTGTTTGGTTTTGAAAGATGAATTATTTTAGTGTCCAAAACAACATAATTTCATAGAATGTCCTACTGCAGTGTAAATGTTCACAATGATGCTTCTGTTATTATTGTGTGTGCTCTGAACTCTTTTAACAAGCATCTGCCTTTTATGATAGCCTGCAGAATGAAGATGTGGCAGCTTCTGAAGAGTCTCTTCCATAATCCAGCTGGGGCAGCAATTATAAAGTTTTATGAAATAAACTTGGAATTTTAGACTAAGTGCAGAAACAACCTTGTACAAATCATTGGGAGAAGGTTTTTGTTCAACTCTGACTTTAAGTAATATTTTTTATTGAATACAGGTGTTTATCAGCACAATTTAAATATACCTATGAGGAGAAGGGAATGAATTAAAATAAGGGTTAATATCAGAATGCTTCGATTTCTGTTGGGAGGTTTTTATTATAAGAGATAAAGTTTTACATATTTTAAAAATGCATTTAAATGATTTATTTAATTGGGCTTTATTCACTTTTATTTTAAAGTCAAGTTCTGAAATTTAAGAAACTAAAATGTTTTAAGTACACATTATATACATGGGATGTTTGTATTTGTCTTTGATTTGCAGATGGTGGCTTCAGGGTAGTTTTTATTTATCCATTTAACATTTAAAGTACTTACATATTTTTATCACTAGTTTCAGAGGTGGCTTATTTTCCCTCATAATTTAGTTTTCTTTGAGGTTTGGCTGCAATATGTTTGTGCTTTTTAATTGTCTTCATGTTTGATATACTTTTAATACTACATGTGTATTTTAGGGTACTACTTTAAAAATACCATACTTTACCAAAATAAGTTTTCACAAACAATTCACAAATTTCTTGTTTATTGAACTTGATTTTCATAGTGGTGAAGGTAACATCTTTTCAAAGATTGAAGAATGTTCTGTTTAAATTATTTTATTTTGTTAAACGTAAGAGGGCATAATACTTAAATCTAACAACAAATTAAAGAAAATAGTTTCATCACAAGTGGAGGCATAAAAGTTGCAGCTCTGTTTTCCACAGACACTAATGAGAGGCTTCAACTGTGTATATTGATTACTGATTATTACCACATACTCAGTTGAATGACAGTTTATTTTATGGCTTTTATTTTACTTTGTGGCTTAATGGGCATAATCAATAATATAAAGAAGAAAGATTACTTGGATTTTATGCCCTCCCTATATGTTTTATTGAAATACTTTATAACTTCACACTCTTTCAATAAAGTTCTTAATTGTACATGTTTGCTGAACTCTAAATTACAGATACAAAACAATTCAAAATAAAACAAAAAATTTTTTTCCATCATTGTGTTTGGTGCCTCATTCATTCTGCTTTATAGCTGTACACAGGAAGTAGATCATACCCACCTCACTTCTGTTTTAAACTAAATCTTCTGCTGATTGGTAGTTTTATTCGTTGTACATCTTCAGTGTCCATATTTAAAAGACATTACCCACTTAAAGCATTAGACAGGCCGGTTAATTCTGATGTAAACATGAGAACATTTGGCCTATTCTAATATTTTAATCAGGACAAAAACTTAAAATACCTTCTTATTCAAAATTAAATTTCTATAGAGTAGTTCTGTAAAGTTTGAATTGGTATATACAGTCATATTCAATCAATTATAATATTATTGAAAAGTTCCTGTAATTCAGTAATTCAACACACAAGTAAAATATGTTATTTAAATTAATTACACACAGACTGTTGTTTTAAAACAGTGTTTTCAAAATTAGGCAAATTTAGAGGTAAATTTTTATTCATACAATCTAGTCTACTTTTACATTAGTATTATTGTTATTATGACATATTTAATTATTTATTTCAATGTTATTTGCCATCCTCATCTTTGTGACTGGCTGCCAATCAAATTTATAAAGATGCTTTGCTCCTCAAGCTGGGACAACACGACTGACAGTTTCTGATAAGAAAAAGACTGGCTGCTTCGAAAAACTTTAAGAACTCCTCACTAACTAAAATCACAAAGTAAGAGGCAGTATTTATGCTAAACAGATGTAATTATTTTTGAATATTGAATAAAAGTGAGAAAATGTTATGTTCATGTTTCTCTACATACTGTCTGTGGGTTTACAAAGGAGGCCAGAATCTGATGCTGTTTTTGAGGTTCCTGGCAAGGAAAAGTTTGGGAGTCCATGTTTTAAAGCGTTTATTTTGTTAATGGTGACGATTTCTTCCTTTACAGTTTATGAAAACATTACATTTAGTCTTTGAGGGCCAAGAAATAAAATACTGTCGGCTAATGTATTGTGTAAGTTATTCATGGAGAGTAGTATGTAAGAAAAAATAAAATAAAAAACTAAACCTTTAGTAAAATAATGTAATTAACAGTGACAAAGGCTTTAGAAGAATCTTGAAATCTTCTACTATTAACTGTTATTAATCCAGGAGAGCCAGTTCTCATTTAGGACAGAGGAACCCAGCTCCTCATCCTCGACTCCCTCCTCCAGGTAAATCTGGAGATTTCTATCTCCAGATTTAAAACCAGGACCTACTAGAGTCCTTGAATTATACCTATAAAGGTAATTAAATAATTATAACAGCAAGTATTGAGTTAGAAAACAGAGTTAACCAGAATTAAGAAAATAACCATTAAAAGTGAAAGTTAGAAAGAAGCAGGTTTACACAAGACTTTTCCTCTTCCTGCTTGATTTTCCATCTTGAAAGTGTTGTAAGAGAATATGAGTGAGTGAGTGAGTGAGTGAGTGAGTGAGTGAGTGAGTGAGTGAGTGAGTGAGTGAGTGAGTGAGTGAGTGGAGCATGCTGGTTTAGGAACCTTTAATAAAAAGTCCATTATAGTTTCTGCTTGAACTCCTCTAATGTCTTATTATATTTTATATAAATACAATATATGATACAAAATATGCAGTATATACTGAATATCTTGTGTTTTATATTGAATTAAATTGAATTTAAATTGAATTCAATTTAAATTCAATTTAATTTAATAAATACCTTTTAAAATCCCTGTTTAATAGCTTTTCTTTTCAGTTACTGCTATACAAATAAAATGAGTTGAAATTTTATTTATATAGCACCAACTGAACATACAGTACATCACAAATTGATGTTTATTTTTGTGAAACCGTGAGGCTTTTGAATCATTCGCTTCCTCTGCAGCACTCAAATATCCAGGAAAAGAAACTCAGGATCGTCTTTGGGCAGTTCTCGTTTAGTTTTACCTCAGCACTCTCAAAGTAATTCTCAGCTAAGAAGGAAAGGCTTTTATCTTCATTTTCCGATTTTGTGGGTCCTTTACAAGGTGTTGACATACTGCTGACATCTTCTGGTGATGCTTTATCTACCTTAGCTCCACATTTTAATGAACTGGGCTGCTTAGTGTTGTAAACACTCATCTGCAGCTTTGCTGGTCGTATTTGTTTCCTGATAGGTGTTTCCTGAGCTGACATGTGGGGCTTCACATGGATCAGAATTCTTCCTTTCTTGCATGACAGTTTTTTGTATTGCTGTAAAGCTGCCACCATTTTCTGAGATGCTTCGAGCCCTTTTACCATTTCTCCCTGTGATCCTGGGTAAGTTTGGCTTTCTGTGTTCTGCCTCCCAGCTTTTATTGAAAACATGCATTCCTCGTTTTCATAATCCTCTTCAAGTTGGTGGTCAAAGCATGAAATAGCTGAATCGAATCTGCACAGATTTTCACTGGATGTTTTATACCTTCCAACCTCTGCTTCCTTGAGCTGTGACTCTCTCATGTTTGCATGGGCCAAAGATACGTACGGCCCCTTGCTTGTATACGAAAGATGTGACATGGTTATGAAACGATGGCCAAGAGCTTGACTTGGGGTGATCCTTTTTGCTGGATTGACATTCAGCATTCGCTTTAGGAGGCTCATGAAAGCCTGTGTGTCTCGTTCTTCAACAGGATCATCCAGTCCTGGGTGCAGCTTTGGCAATTCATCAAAAGTCTTTATATATTTGTCAATACAACTGTGCTTGACAACTTTTTTCCCCGTTAGTTTTTGATATTGCTCATTCGTATTCAGTTTCCAAACTGAATCCTGAGTGAAGGTAAAGAAAGTGTTCACCCTCAGCCCTTTCCTGAGAACGTCGTCCTCCGGGAAACCGTGCAGCATTGTTATCACTCTGATGAATTCGTATTCAGATTGCACGGGATACATGTGCCTTCCGATGAAAACCAGGGCCAGAACACAACCAAGAGCCCACATGTCAACGCCCTCTTCCAGGGGCAGGCCCAGCACCACTTCAGGGGCTCTGTAGCCGAGGGCTTGGATCATCTCAACCCTTTCCAACGTGGATCTCCTCATGGCATTGCCAAAGTCTATAAGCTTCACCTTAAATGGATGCAACTCGTGGTTCACAAGCATTACGTTGTCTGACTTGATATCACAATGAACAATGCCGATGCTTTTTAGTGCATCCAGAGCCACTAACAGCTGTTGAGCTATGACCCTTATTTCAGACACGTGCAGCGGGAGAAGTTTCCTATCCACGAAAAAGTCATACAAGCTTTTACTCAGAAATTCAAAAACAAGGCACTTGTGTCCTTTGTAATTGAACCCTTCGTAAAACTTGATCAAGTTTGTCTTGTCAGCGTCGAGCTGTCTTATCGCTTTTAACGCTTTCAGTTCAGCTTTGCCTGCGTTGGTGTTTCGCTTTAGAACCTTGATGGCCCTGAGCTCATCTGTGTGAAGGTTCCTACAGCGGATCACTTTCCCAAAACTGCCCTCTCCTAATTTATATTCCACCAAATATGAGTCAAACTTACTGTGGATAACGGCATGCTCCTTCCATTTGAATGAATCTTTCCTCAAGAGGACCTTCTCAGAACTAAACATCCCTACATCCTTTTGGCTCAAAATAATCTTGTCAGAACTAAACATCCTTCCATGCTTTTTGCTCAGAGTGATTGCGACAGGACTAAACATTCTTGCAAAGTCTGAACTCTGTTCAAACGACGGCCTTTTGGAATTCAGTGATCGAACGTTGTGACGATGCTGACTGTTACGTCACAGGGCAAGCTGGGCGTGTCTGTTCTCCGTTGGATTCAGTTGCGTCGATCTGCACAGCGTCGGGAGCGTCGATGTTAAAGAGCATAAGGTTGAAGCGATCGGCAACATGTCGCCGTATTGTGAGCATAAACCACAACAGCCTGTACGAAAATAAAACCAATATATTTCTGCTGTCTGCGCTGATATTACGGCTTATATGTATTTCGCAATTCTTATGCAAGAAACTCGGTGTTTATGCTAGTTTTTAACACCCCTGAAATAACTACAGCACAATTGGAAGCAATTGCATATAGTTTTAATTGTGATTGGGATTTGTCCGGAGTTTTATAGTGCTTGACAACAGGTAAAATTATTAATTTTTGGATATAATAACTGTCACCATAAAAAAACGGAAAAGCATATAAATTCCGCAATTTCGATTTTCAAAACAAATTCTAAATGCTACAAAACAATAACAAGAACAATAATAATGATGATGATAACGATGACAATAATAATAATAATAATAATAATAATAATAGTAAACACACACACTAAGATCCTGACATTAACTATAACCATCAATAGAGAAAAATAATGTAATTCAACAATGTCAAAAATAAAAGAAGAAGCATATACAAACCAATTCATAGAAGAATTGTGTTCAAAATGAATTCAATAATTGTTAGTGAGTTCAGTACCTTGGACAGCACTCTTGTCTTATGCAGCTTTGTCCATGGTGCTGAATTGTACGTCTAATTTACACACCAATGTCTAAAGGAGAAAGGTTCCGATTCTAATGTGCTTTACTTTCGTCTGTTTAGTGATACCAGCTTTAAAATATATTTTTAAAGAAGATGAGTTATGTAAAAATCAACATCATGTTCTGATGTTACATTCTCATCATAAACATACAAGGAGTGTGGCTTTTGATTATTTGCATGTTTGAGAAATCCTTCACCCTCCCGTGGCAACCATTCAGGGGTTTCTCAATGGTTGCCCCCACATAGCTCCTCCTTGGAGCTGCAGTCAAATTGTGAAATTACATTGTTAAAGTCAAGTTTGATACATACAGCACTGAAAGAAATATAATTACTTGATTATGCTATAAAATTGTACTATGCACCCGCCCCTTTAAAAATGTTCTATGTTTGTGAACATTTTTTAATTTAAGGGGGAAAAAAATCATTGTTCAAAATAATAGCATATAGTTTAGAGCCTATACATTTTATTTTTCAAGATCTAATAAATTGGTGTAGAAATTACTACAACATATATATTTTTATATTTGATTAAACAAAGTAATCACACTAAACAATCTATAGATTAATTACCTAATCCTTTGCTTTTGCACATCGTCTGTCATCTCTAACTCTGCCACCAGGTTGTGCTGTTGTATAAAGATCACCTCCAACTGTTTTCTCGTGATAGTGCGGCGTTCATTTCTTTCCGTGTTTCCTTTTTTATCAAGGTTTGTTACAGATTGCCTCACAACCCTTTCCTCATTTGTCGAATACTTCTGATGATAAACACTTTGAAAATACCGTGGTCTCATTTTAAAAACTGTTCACTTCTAAATGGAGCCACAAATATTGCCTCAGGCTCCCAAAGCGTCGTTTCCCTAAATCGTTTTCCACAATTGCAGTTGATTGTCACTAGATGACGCCATAGAGACGCATGGAACATCTCCTCCAGCAGAGGAATTTGGATAAATTAAGTATATTAGTTTGTTTGTATGTTTGGTTGTGTATTTTTTTTTACACTTTCTTTTATTTATTACGAAATCTTTAGTAAATATTTTTATTATTATTATTATTATTATTATTATTATTATTATTATTATTATTATTATTATTATTATTATTATTATTATTATTATTATTATTATTATTTTCTAAATTTCCTCTAAATTACCAAAACAACAATTGATTTAAATCAGTGTGATTCCAGTGTGTTTCTGGAATCACACTGCTCTGATGCATCCAGGACACTCACAGTCGCTTCAACACACACATCGTCTCCACGTCCTGTGATGCATTCAAGACATTTCTATCAGACACTTGCACCGTGCAGCAGCAGCAGCAACAGCACCAAGGCCAACTGGCTGCCAGTATTTTTATAATCTTCATCCTCTCTGACCTCTTGCACCCTCCTGGCGCCAGTGGTCTCAGCCCCTCCACCCCTCCTCACCACACACACACTTGCATACACACATGCTCCTGTACACTTAGCGGTGCCTCCGTGGATAATTGAGACCAGCTGTTGCAAGGTGCCTCTTCCCTTGACCCTGCACCCCTCCTTCCCCCTGCTGCTGCTGCTGCTGCTGCTTCTGCTGGTGGTGGTGCACTTGCCTCTCTGGCAGAAAGCAAATCCAAAGTACCCCCCACTGCTCTCTCATTTCCCCTTCCTCTATTCTTACCCCCCACTCTGCCGGTCCGACATGCGTTTAAATGTGTTCGAAGTCACTTGTGCTAATTGATAAGTGCCTGATTTCCTGGTTTTCTGGGGTCTTCGAGAACTGAGAACTGAAATGGGTGAATCCTGATGAACATCTAGCAGTTGCAGAAAGTTAACTATTCTGTCAAATAACATCTAATAGGTAAACATTTATCAAGTATAGTCATCTGTTTATATAAAGAAAATGAAAGAACCAATTTCTCTTTCTTAAATTTAAAGCAGAAAGTGCATAACTAAGCAAGAAAATTTGATGCAGATCACTAAAAAAAGTTAGACAACTTTAACTTTACTCACTTGCCACTTTTTTAGGTGTCCCTTGCTCCTTAGAACTGGTAATAAAAAAAATTCCAGTATTTTTGGAAAAAACTGTAAAAGTTTTGATTCTGCAGATTTCCATTAAGCCATTACAATAAGTTTGAATTATTTGTTGGGATTGTAAATGACAGATAAAGAAACAATAAACATTTTTCAAAAGTTTCTTTTTTTGTTTTTTTTTTGAAAAAGACCATCTGACCATCATCTATATTCAGTAAACTTTACCCCGATACCCTGAAATAAAATTGAACGCAGCCAGATACGTTCAGATGTCACAGTATCTGAAAATAAAATTCATTTCTGTGTTCTTGTGTGTAAATACAGCAAATATCTTAGAAACCACAGTGGTGGTTGCATTGTACTGTGGGGACGGTTTTCTTGATTAGGAACAGGGAAGCTGCTCAGAGCTAAAGGGAAGATGAATCGATCTATACACAGACAATTTGGGAAGACAACACGTTAGCGGCTGCTGAACATTCGGAAATCAGGGGAAGTTTCATCCGGATCTAAATATTTTTGAAAATCTGCCATCCTGTTTCATGGACATTTGTAGCTGTAACAGAATCAAATGCATAAACAAAAGTTAAAGAGGTGTGAATACTTTCACAAGGCACAGAATGTGTGCAGTTGAATCCGGGCGAGATGAGGGAGGAGAGAAGGGGTCAGCCTCTCTTTTCCAGCTGGTCTGTAGGGGTCAAACTGTGTGCATATGTGTGCGTGTCATGGCCTCTCTTTAGGGGTGAGACGCTGCGGCTCCAGACCCCCATGGTAGGATTGCTGGGTGACTCTGCAATGATCCTGCCACTTTGAAGCCCCCGCCCCCCCCCCC